>NW_021319218.1:307674-444802 GCF_001605985.2 Dendrobium catenatum
TAACTCCCAAAAAAATTATTTATCTAGGATAAAATACAAGCTATTACATGTTTTACTATATTTATTATAATAATCTCAAATTTAATTTCCATAAATTTTTAAAAATTGCCTTAGCAAGCACTGTAGTGCTGAGCTTGTGGGTGTTACGGCACCAAGCTCTCAGGTTTTGAAAAAAAATAAGTGAGAACAACGACACTAGGTCTTAAGCGCCATAATGTTGGGTCCAAATTTTTATTTTTTTAATAAAATATCAAAAACCATTATAATTAATCCTCACCACTTCAAATCCTCCCCCATTATGCATGGATGTTGGGTGAGGAAGAGAAAGCAGGAGAGAAAAAGTATATGACATGAGCATATATGATGAATTATACCAATAATATGATATGAGACGATATGAATATAGTATTAGACATGACAGATATTTTTTTTTTTTTTTGAGAAACTGCATAAAGCAAATTTTATTGAAAGAAAACAAAGAAGAAAAAAAGATCTAAGTGAATTTGGATATCTCACATTCCTCCTTTAATATATTAAAGAAAATAGGAGGAATATGATTAATATCCAAACTTGCCCACACAAAGTCATTATTTCTAGCATAGTTAGCACAACAATCAGCTAACTTATTACAATCTCTATTCACAAATTGAATGATAACTTGATTAAAATTCCTAAGAAAAAGAAATCATCAATATTAGTGTTGTTACCTCCTTGAACTCCCTCCTTGAAGGACTTCTGAATGAATTTTAAGACATTATAATTGTCTCATTCTATAATGATTCCTTTAGCATCAAACATCCATTCTTGAAGAACTCTATTGAAGGCTAGAACCGCTTCTAGTTCTAGATAAGAACTATCCCAGTGCGTTCTTTTGAATCCAAAGGTAAATAGGAATCTACCTTTGTTATCTCTTAGAACTCCACCAATACCTGCTGCATAATTGTCTCCTAGAGAAGCATCCACATTTAATTTGATCCACTCGATTGGAGGGGGATTCCAAATAGAAGAAAACAGCCTAAGCTGATTAGAATCCTAGTTGACCGAAATAAGATCATAATTGATTGATGTTGAAGTAAATGATAAAGCATTAGCTGCAACGATATGGTAGCTGTCATCTTTGTCACAATGGACCAACTTATTTCTACTTTTCCATGAAAGAAAGATAACCGAACAGTACATATTACCTAGGAAAATGTTAGAAATTGAAATATTCTTCAGTTCTCTAATACAACAATTAAGATTGTTGAAATTTGGGATATTGAATCCCCAGTTGTTCAAAACTTTCATAACATTTTGAACAAAATAGCAATTGACAGCTATGTGATTAGCATCTTCTATTTGATTGCACCCTCTAGGACAGGCATTGTAATTAATGAGTCTTCTATACATTAGAAACTCATTACAAGGAATTGCTTTGTTCAGCATTCTCCACCAAAAGAGTTCAATCCTTGGTCTGAGTTTTAACCTCTTCATCCATTTCCAATTAGCATTCTCTTCTTCATTTAAGAGTTTTTGTTCAGATATCAATGCTGATAAGGATTTCCCAGAAATTTTAAAAGAAATTTCAACTTCGTCTTTATTAATACTATTCTAGATCGTAACAGAGCAAATCAACTTCACCAGTTCTGGACCGAAAGCTTGCAGCTTTGATACATCCCAGGTTCCATTTTGAATAAAATTCTGTAAACTTTCTTGATCTTCCTGTAGTTTTGCTACAAAAGTTGGCCACTTATCAATACTTTTGTTAAGGATCCACACATCCTTGGTAGTATTGATGATTTTTCCATCCATCACCTTCCATCTCAGAATTTTTTTAAGAACTTTTGCTCCCTTTGTAATGATCTTCCAAGTAGAAGACTCTCCATACTTATTTTTATAGTTCATGATATCTGAACCATATTTGGCAATTAAAATTCTGTTAAGAAAAGATGAAGGATTTGAGATGAGCTTCCAAGCAAATTTTGCTCTCCAATTGTCAATTTTATCAACTGCTGAACTAACTCCTTGTCCTCCATATTTTTTGCTTTTACACAATGTTTCCCAATCAACATAGTGAATTCCTTTACTTTTGTCTTGTTTTCTCCACAAAAAATATCTACTCAACTTGTCTAATTCATTAAGCACTCCCAAAGGAATCAAGGATTGAGTAGCAAGGAAGGTTGGCATAGACAAGAAAGCAGTTTTGATATGAAGTAATTTACCAGAAAGATTGAGTAATCGATTACTCCAAAGATTGAGCTTGTCATAGGCTTTTTCCAGCAAGCCATGATAATCTAATCCTTTGAGTCTCCTTAACGTCATAATAACACCAAGGTAGTTCAGCTCGTTTACTGTTTTAATGCCCATAATTCTGGATAATATCTTCCCGTTATTCCTCCTCATAGATTTGCCAAGGAATAAAGATGATTTGGACACATTAATTCTTTGTGCAGTCCATCTGCAATAGTTCTTCATGATTTTTTTTGATTTTCTTAGCATTCTTGCAAGAAGCTATAGAAAAAACAATAATGTCATCCGCATATTGAAGATGAGACACTATTTCTGCATTAGGAGACACCTTGACTCCAATTTTCGGTCCTCTATGAATAAATTCTTCTGTTAACAATTGGGAGCATAAGATAAATAAAAAAGGCGATAAAGGGCTTCCTTGCCTGAAACAACAATTAGCCCTTATCCAATCAGTATTCATCCCATTGATAATAATGGTGTATTTGGTATCTACAACACATTGAAGAAGAAGCTTAGAGAACTTATCCGGAAACCCATAGATGTACAAAACTTGTTCCAATGTTTGCCAACCCATACTGTCATAGGCTTGTTCCATGTCCATTTTGATGGCCATCAAGCCTTTTTTAGATTTAGAAAATCTAAATTTGTTGATAATCTCTTGAGTAAGAAGGATATTGTCCGATATGGATCTACCTTTGATGAAGGCTACTTGATTCTCAGAAATGATTTTAGGAATGCAGCCAACTAGTCTATTCAACAAGATTTTAGCTGATATTTTATAGATGGAATTACAAAGACTAATAGGTCTGAAGTTAGAAGGATTGACAGGATTTTAGCTGATATTTTATAGATGGAATTACAATAATGTCATTTAGACATGACAGATATAAGCATACGACATTATAGATAAAACTGATATGAATTAAAAGATTGATACCTAACACATAACATTTGATTGTAATATAATATACATGTATTAACATTGTACGACATAATATGATAGATGTAAAGGGATGAATTTTGTTAAATGACATGTGTACTATTATACATAAAATAGTATATATATTATCTTGTAATTGATGAATGTAAGGATTAAAAACATGTGGATCTTTTATATGGCTACTAATTGCTAATTATGAATTATATTGCTTATTTTAGTTTTCATTGCTCATATAAAATGACATTATTCATATTAATTACCACTTATTCTTACTACTATACATGATCATCCTATTTTTAATTGAATAATAACATGCATATTATTTTCTACTATCATATTGATTATAGTTGTATATAGGATCTAGTAACCCACTGAGTCATTAGCTCACTCCATGATTATATATATATTATTTAGGAAGGGGGCAGAAATTCAATAGAGTGAGTCATATCAGGATCCTCAGGTTTAATTTTATTAATTTTTATTTACTTTTATCTTATTCTATTATAGTCAGAAGTATATATAGAGAGATATATAATGATATATTGAATGAACTTATAATTATTGTAAATGAATTTTGATGATTTCAAGTTACTGTACATAAATTTTGAGAAATGAATAGAATTATAAATTGATGAAAATAATTTTTAGTTGTTTTCACTAGTTTCTATTAGTTAATTGAGATTAGTTACTCTGTTAGAGTAATTAAGAGATAAAATAGATAATTCTTTCAAAATTTAAGTTCTATGGCATTACATTTATTGTCTCATACAACCTAGTCATATAATACATCCATGACTTAATATTTATTAAATAAACTACTATAAATTTTATTAAATACATTTGAGTATACACACCTCATGTAAAACCTAAAAGCTAAGTAACTCCACAACACCATTCAAACATAATATGCTCACATTTAGCATTGGTTTATATGCACTTTTAAAGCATTTAACATAAACACCTACAAAAAAATAAATTAAATATACTTGAAACATCTTCTATATCGAGTTGAAGAACAATAATTGTTCCAAGATTTTTCTTATTTAGCATAATTAGATATTATGATAACTTCTAAAACTATTCTTCAGGGGCTATATGGGTGATAACTTGCTCATGACACCACCATCTATTCCCATAAGATTAATTAATACCATAATCCATCTTTACATATGATATAATCATCTTTGGCTTCATTTTAGGATTAGATCCAATGAGTTTCTCCTTAATTATATGTCTAGAATGAGCCATGATTGAGCTTTTTTATGATTTTTTTGATCTAACAAAGTATAGTTTTATTTTAATTCAATGTTCCTAATGTACAACCCCATGACCTAAATATGAAAGAATTGTTTACTTTATCTCTTAATTAATCTACTAGTTCCTCTAATAATTCATTGGTATAAATAAGTCCAGCGAAAACAACTATAAATTATATGCATCAAGTCATATGTATAAATTTATAATTTTATATGCATTTCTTAAAATTCATATATAAGAATCAGAAGTTTAAATTGTAACATCAGTCTATCATTAAACATTCATGGTTATAAAAGAATAAAACTAAAAAAAAAAAAAAAAAACTAAACCTGAATATCTTGATTAGTCTTACTCCACTAGATTTTGACCCCATCCTTAAAACATGTAAAAAACTAAATAATGAACTAATAACTCAGTAGGTCATCAGAACCTACAATTGTAATCAATGTAAGGCATTAAAAATTAATATGCATGCTTTATCTCAATAAATATAACCTATAGATATATATATGTGAATTTATATCAATCAATGAACAATATAAATCAATGTGAACAAGTAAGATTAGTAAACAAACACTGGTTGGAGAATCTTTAGAATATTAATAATAAAGAGTAAAGCAGTAATTATTACAACAATAAAGTTTTATATAAATCATCTATAATATTGTAATTAAGCTATAAGTTATGAGTTATTATTCCTTTATCAAATGTATGTTATATGTATTTCATGTGTCATATATATATATATATATATATATATATATATAATCCATACACTTACAAGCATATCAGTCTCTTTTTTTATCCATCTCTATTTTATCATGTGTTTATTAATATATCATATACTATCATATGAATTATGCATGTATATGTATGTCATGTCAATATTAAGCAAGGTAAGACATCCAACTATTATGTAGTATTTTTCCATTCTATCACATCAATAAATCTTTAAACATGTGGCTTTTATTTAAGATTCATCGCTCTCTTCCCATTAGTGAAATTAGTCAATCAATCTTAGGCTTAATCCAATATTACACCACAAACTTTTTTATTTCAAAGAAAGCGTGTAGGACAACTCTCTTATATAGAGAATTCTATCTATAGCCAACTCTCATTAGTCATATCGTTTATAGCCAATCTTTCTTGCTATATATATCATTACTTATTATCACATATGCAATACAATGACATAACATATATTATGCTCACTTGTATACATGCATTTTGCCAAAATGCATGTTAGACTAAATGAATACTAAATTTATGTATATCATATATTTCATATACATATATAGTATACTGACTCCTAATCATTTCACACTTGATATTATTATACTCATTTCAAATAAAATGACATATATGTAAAACTAATTGATAAAATTTTAATATAAACGTCAAAATGTTAAAGATAATGATATCTATCACATATAAAAAGTTACATGGTAAAAGTTTACTAAATTGGAAGATATTGTATTTTTATTCATTTTAGGAGAGATAAATTTGAAAAATCAAAACCATCAAAAATAAATCAAGGATCTCGGTTACCTATAATGATCAAAAGAAATCTCGTAATAGGTTTGGTGGACAAAAATGACCCAAATAGCTCTCTCTCTCTCTCTATCCTCAATTCTCTCTCCTTTCTTTTCACCTCCTCTCCTTTCTTCAGCTACAAAGAAGCAACCAGAGGGGTGGGAATGGTGAAGTGGCAAGAGATATATAAATTAATATATATATATAAACATCATTTAGTGTCTAATGTTATGATGCTATATACCACAAGAGCCCCAGCATTTCATGCATAAATCCTGGTTACATTAGATCATAGAGCATAACACTGTTGCGCTCAATTCCAGCGCCCTAGCTCCCCCAGCACTACTACACTCACCGGCGGAATGCTACAACACCACAGTTCAAATTTTTTAATATTTTCAAATTAGTTCATATTAAATTTTGGTTTATTACACCTAATCTCAAACATACTTGAGTTTACAAATTTCTTAGCTTGTAAGCTCCATGAGCATTTCTTTAAAGCATAATAGATTTATCATACTTTTTATTATTTCTTCACCTTGAGTGAAAATTCATTTTTATATGTAATATCAGCTTCGACTCCTTACTCTTAAACAAATGGCCAACTTAGAATTGAGGAAAAAATCCAGCTTGATTACAGTATTTCACTAGCCATTAAATTATATATACTTTCATGCATTGGTACTTAGAAGATTATCTTTATTTTTTTTTTTTTGGGACATTTAGGCCATTTAAGGCAAACTCACACACACAACGCATACACAAAGACTCGAACCTTGGACCTCTTAGTTGGAAGCCTAAGCTCTCAACCAATAGGTCAAGGAGAGTTGTGTATCTTACATCATTCTCACTTACACAAAAAATTACAATTATGATATTCTTGGGAGTAGCAATAGACACACACATCGAAGAACACTGTTGAATAGATAATGATTCTCATTCAAGAAAAATAAATGACCACATGATTACAACCAATAAGTAAATTTAAGTAACTAAAATTATGGATTGTGCTCCAACGATGTGGTACATCATCTCTAATTTTAGAGTAAATTGATTATTATCAACCTCCGTCATTTTGTATAAAAAATCTTTGAGATTTTCGAAGGAAAAATAATTTTGTATCATCAATTATTTACTCAATTTATCTTGAATAACCAAGCAACTTGCTTATATTCTTTCCATTTTTTCTCAATGTGATTTATTCACATTTAAAAAATAATTAGTCAAGTTTTTTTACTAGGACATTTATTCAGAAAGATAGGACCGTGTTTGAACCAACTTCAAATCATAATTAAACACAATTCACACATGGTTTGATCCATGTTTGAAATATGATTGAGCCATAGTTGTACATGTTTGAATGAGGTTTGAATCATGTTTAAATGATGTTCAAACAATATGGTTCAAACATTTATTTGAAAATGTTTGAACAATGTATGATTATTATTCGAATGAGCTCCAAACATAGTTCATAGAAAAACTCTGACAAAGTTTGAAATACACATTGATAATCTATCTAATTCTATGTTAGAGCTCCATAATAATGACTTAATATATCAAACATAATGAAAACTTTAAAAAAATATTACCAACATATATTGAAGCTATCAATGAACGAAGAAATGCCAAATTTTATCGACATGCATGGTTCCTATTAATAGAAGAAATATCAAATGAAAATATGATGAGGATGACGATGGAGAAAACCAAAGTGGAATTAGCAGTACATCATTCTACCTATATAATAGGATATAAGAATAACAAGTGTATGTTGATCAACAACAAACTTTCAAGCATTTCACTATTATTATATGTATATAAAGATTGTAAAATTATAATGTTAATTGAAAAAAAAACTTTGTTAGGATATCTAAATACAAATTATATTAGGACGGGATTCAAAAAAAAAAAAAAATTTTAGGTTAGTGCAATATGAATAGTTTGCATTGCAATATTCTTAAAGCAAATCAAATGAGTTTCAAGTCTATCTTGATACAATTTGTGTCAGAATATCCCAAAAAAAAAAATCATGTTAATTACAAGGGAAAATTTGACTTTATGCCCCATAATTGAAAAAAATGGAGAAACATGTATGTTTTTAATTTCTTGGAGATATATGTTCAAAACTTTCCTTCATATCTAAATATTCTTACTTTTGAGTAAATAGAGTTGAAACTTTTGCTAAATAGTAAGGCGCCTTGATCATATGAGCCATGTGAAAATTTTCCCAACATCTTCTCCATTTCCAACAGGTGTTGAGTAAAATTTCACTATGTCAATATCTCTCTATTCATCATTTGTGAAAGCTAGTGATGTTATTCGTTGAATATTTAAGACTAAATATGTTGTTTGCACTCTAGACTCTGAACCTAAAATATCAGTGGTCATCATATTAACCGCTAGAAACTTGTTAGAGCCATCTTCCGTCCAAAATCATCTTTAACCATGATTAATTCATAATTAAATAATCTTTGAATAATGATCAGACTATTTTGAATAATGATTGCACTATAACCAAAGCATATGTTTTTATGATTCAAATAATGATCAAACCTAATTCAAAGAATGATGAAAATGAACAAACCATGATTGAACTATAAATGAAACAACTTTAAACCATGATCAAATACATTTGAAGAAGGTTCTAAGATGGTTCAATAATAGTTCAATCAAGACTTAATCATTATTTTAAGTTGGTTCAATAATTATTTGAACAATGAATAAAGGACTTGTTATAATAAGATCATTGCTTGAAGATTATTTTATCATGGTTTGAATATTACTCGATTTTAGTTAAATTACAGTCTCAAATAAGAATACTCTAACATCAACATTTATTAAGATTTTATTTTTCTTGAGTTGATTTACTATTTATGCATATATATGATCTAATTATACAAAAAGAGAGGCATTATAATGCTCATGTCATATACATAGATGGAGGTGTAAAGGAAAAATTGATTGGATAGTTTGAGGCTTATGACCTTATTGGTAAGGTTGAGAGATTCTCTTTTAGTTAATTCCTTAAAACTTCCAAAATGTAGTTCTCTAAGCATCTAATTCATCAATTATCATCGAGGATGGTTGATAAAGAGGGAAATAAGGCTAAAAAGGGATTTGGTGTATTGGATAGCACAAACATCGAAGAAGAATGCTCCAACCTAATACAATGTATAATCGAATATGCAACATCATTATAGTACTTGGCTTACCTCCCGGGTTATCAACTCATTTTTTTATGGCCATCTCAATGTTTGAGACGAGATGTACTAAGTTTCTTAAAAAGAGAATAATACTAAGGATGTCAAGTGGAAGATTAACAAGTTGCTCACGAGCTATAATTTTTCACATACATAGGTATTTGTCTAGAACCTTAAATTAAACCATGCAATGTTTTTATTTTGACCCATTAGTGTTTTATTGTTAAGAGATCCTATGAATAGATTTATTGGATCTAAGGGACTTGTTCAACATGTTTGAAGCTATCATTTATCAAAAATCATTAATTCAAATAGAAGTTTCTCAAAGATTTCTAATCATATATTATTTACAAATAATATATAAAATTAATGT
Source organism: Dendrobium catenatum (assembly GCF_001605985.2). Lineage (NCBI taxonomy): Eukaryota > Viridiplantae > Streptophyta > Magnoliopsida > Asparagales > Orchidaceae > Dendrobium > Dendrobium catenatum. The sequence continues at coordinate 317,207 of NW_021319218.1, forward strand.
TTTATTGGCAATTTTAAAAATGATATTAAAATTAATGAATAAAAATTCAAAGCATTCATGCCCAAGATAAATAATTTCAAAATATGCATGTAATTTGTTTGGTTTAAAGTAAAGTGGGTGTAAAGCGGGGTTTTCAAAATATTGATATTTGGTTGATTGAAAAATGAATGTTGTGCAAAGTTTTAGTGAATTCCTTTTTCACTTTTAGTTTTTTTAATTATAACTCAACCAATTTTGGGCTGTATCATTTTTCACCATAAATAAGATGTCTTATCTCCATGGGCCACCATGGCCAGTTGATCGTCGTCGCCACCCTCCATCGCCACTCGCCACATCCAACCACTACTACTGCCTTTTGCCCCCAACCACTTCCACTCGTCTCCACCCGCTCCACAAACTGTCGCCCTAACTGTTGTCGGCCTCCACTACCCATCGCCACTGGCCACCACCAACTATCGTAGGCAAACATCATCACTGTTAGTCGCTAACCTAATCTTGACATTATATTTAATGATTAATATTTTAGGGGTAAAAATGAATTATCACAAGCCTTACAAAGAAAGGATCAATATATCATAAATGCAATGAAATTGGTATAAGTGTCCAAGCAATGATTGTAGATGATAAGAGAAAATGGATGTGAGCCTTTATTGAAAAAAACTTCACATTTTTGTAATATTTTTTATATTGAAGTTCCAAATATAAATTCTATATTAAATGTTCGTCGACATTTAGTGTGAAAATGTAAGGAAATAATAAACTTCTATCATTTTATTTTATATTGTTGTTGACATGCTACTTCAGGATCTGAATAACCACTTCTCAGATTCTAGTACTGAGTTACTTCTTTGTGAGACTTGTCTAAACCCACGTAATATATTTTCTGCTTATGACAAGAGAAAATTAATTCATCATGCAGAGTTACATCTAATAAATTTTTCTATGGTTGATCTTATGTCTCTTAAACATCAGTTATCTACTTATAATATTGATATATTTTTTGCGATGAAGATTATCAAGCATCAATTATGTAGCAAAATGGGTGATGTCTAACTCAATGGTTGTATAGTGTCATACATCAAGAAGAAAATATTTGACTCTATTTCTAATTAAGTCATTATACAATATTATCATAATATATAAAGTATAATGTAAAGCTTATAATTATATTTTTAATTCACAAATTATAATGAAATATAAAACTTTATTTAAAATTTTAACTCCACCATCATATTTGGACTTTACATTGTATGCATTTTACATCAAGTGGAAAAAAAGTAATTACATGTATTTATTTTATAGTCATCCAAATAACTCCAAAATATTTCAAATAGAATGCATTAATTTTACACAAAATTATCTTTTCCACGAACCAAATAGCCTCTAAGTAAAATAAAATTAAGTTATAGTTAAAATTCTCAAGTCAATAATTCCTTACTTAACAAACACATATTTATTTTCAATATAATTATAATTCATTATTAAATAAATTATAAATTTTTAGATTTTAGAGTATGGAGTAATTCAGTGAGAATGCTAAAATTATATAAATATTTTTGGACTCTGCAAGATTTGACGTTCAAAAATAGGGGGCAACTGATACGTTACCAAAAATCGTCATAATCGTGCACAAATCTCAAGGTGCATGTATTCAAGTTGAAAACTTCAAAAATTAAATTCAAGAATGTCTGAACTCCAATTTCAGCAATCTTATAGTCAAAATGAACGTCTGGAAGAGACAAACCCAATGACACCAAATCAGTCCAATCTGAGCCCCAATGGGTCCAAATTAGAAATCCAAAGCTTATTTGGAAGGTTCATAACCTAAATTAGATGACCAAATGATATCCAAATATAACAAGCTTATATTTGAATCAAGTGGTTGGTAGGACAAATCTAACAAGCTTAAGATCGCTGAATTCCAACATCAATAAGGCACTTAAGCACTTGAAAAATTCTCTATGATTGAGGGGATTAATATAGGCTGTCTGATGTAGCACTCCAAATCTGCCCCAAATCTTTTTAATATTTACGGCACCTGCCACTCTAAAAAAATTATAAATAAACCCCCACTCTCTACATGAAATAGGACATTTTGGCTGGAGATCGGAGAGAGCTATGGGGCTTCAAGAGCTCTAGCACTAGTTCCGTCAATCGGCGCCGGACCACAGCCTGACCGCCGACCACAGTGATTGTCGACCACCGACTATTCCTCAAGGGTCACCCTACCTTCGTTGGGCCACCACCCGACCGCCAGTCTTTCATTGGCTATGGTCGGACTTCCGTCTGAACATCGTTGGACCACCACCCGACCGCCACACTTCCACCCGGCTACCCACCGCTAACGGACTTCCACGCGACTGTCCCCAGGAACACCATCACCCACCGACTACGATCCCTTCGGCCACAATCACCCTCCGACTAAGGACCCTCCAACCATTGTTGCCACCGACTACGATCCCTTTGACCAACATTGCCCGTCGATTAGGGTCCATCTTACCATTATCACCCACCAATTATAGTAACTGCCACCACTTGCCGACTATAGTCCCTCGGACCACTGTCCGGAGAGAGCTATGGGGCTTCAAGAGCTCTAGCACTAGTTCCGTCAATCGGCGCCGGACCACGGCCTATGGCCCTTCAACCAACATCTCCCATTGACTACGATCCCATCAACCAACATCTCCCATCGACTACGATCCCTTCAACCAACATCGTTCGCTGACTACGGTCCCTCCGATCTTCGTCACCCGCTGATTAAGGTCCTTCTGAACATCTTGGCCTTCCGACTACGATCCCTCTGACCAGTCTCGCCCGCCAACTACAATCCATCTGACCATCGTCGCTCGTCGAATACAATCCCTCTAACCTTTGTCGACTAAGGCCCCTCCAACCATCATCATATTGCCAACCAAATGAACAAACCAACTTTTCTCTTGTGAATGACTCTCTTATCATTGGATTCTTCCAACCATCACCATATAATATGCTCTATATGATGTATATTTACTACATCATGTCAATGCCTTCCCCCCATGGAAAGGCCTCATTTGTAATCAACAATAAATATTAGAACCATTTTAACTAGGTCAGACCCCGTGATTTTTCTCTTTTTAGGATTTTCCACATAAATTTTTTTGTTTCTCTTATACCTCTCGCACTCCTCTCTTATATATGTATGTGTGCTGGATTTTCATACAAAACTTGGATGCTAAAGTATACATCTCTCTACCGCCGTGAATATTCCAATTCACATGTTGCATGGTTTACTTCTCAACAACACAATCCATAGCTATTTTGTAAAGACAACATTTATAATATTATTCTCTATTTTTCAAAGATAATATTTACAATCTCCCTCCCTTCCTCATATGAATAGAATTTTTGATGTAAAAGAAAATTAAACCCTATGTCATTTAACATCTAACACAAACTCAAGATCTGACCGAATATATAAAAAGCCCATACAAAAATAGCTCGTGAGTCGAACCGATTCAATTTCAAACAATCTAGACTCAATTTTGCTCATTATTAAGTAGTCATGAACATTTTTTTGAGGACGTTTAGTGGATTCGAGCATGGATGAGGAGGGAGGAATTGCTTATGTCCACCATCCGGCCGCAGTACTGATCTCAATTGTCTTGAACTTCAATCGAGCTATCTTGAAATTATTTATTTATCTTTTATTTAAATTTTTAGAATTTATTTTACAAGAAATAAATACTTCTATATGATATGAATCAATTCAAAAAAAAATAGTGAATGCCTGAATGGAAGACGAGGCGATCAAAGCCTGCTTCGATGACAAAATAATTTACTCCTAAAACTACAAATTTCTTTATTAAAGAAATATTTGACTCTTTTTTTCTTTTTGAAATAATATTCGAGTCAAATTCTCTGAAGACCTGCAAGTTTTCTGTGCAAACTTCACCAAATTCCAACAGTAAAGAACCAATTCTGTAATGAAAACAAAAGAGTAATTCCAAATATGATGACCGCATCATTGTAATCATGCAAAACTGCTGGAATTTGAAGGCCATACAAGACAAGACAAACAGCAAAATAATGTACCAATTACCAATAATAAACTAAATATTGGTGATGTTTCTATATCTCTAACATTTAAAATTTGAAAAAAAAATTCTCTGAACAGATATTTAAACTAAACTCAACAGATCTGTTTAAGAAAAAAAACTTTTTTTTCAGAGAAGTTTTGGATCAGAATATCTGATCAAATTTTAGTTTGGATGTGATAAACTGCTTTAAAATGCACATATGATATGAGAAACTAATCAATTTTTTGGCAAAAGAGAGATTCACACATACAATCATCAAGAGCAATTTTTTTTAGAACCGAGTATCTATCCGTTGCCACTTCAAAGTAATACTTGACGGCGTAACTAATCCCCTGTCAGAAAAATCATAATATCTACTAGATAAAGGAGAACTGCAAAAGAGAGATAGATTCACACGTAAAATCATTAAGAGCAATTTTTTTTTTGGAACCGGGTATCTACTTGCTACCACTTCAAATGAGAGATTGGCGGTGTAACTAATCCCCCGAAGGAACATAGTGAGGCCACCCACCGACATCGGGCCACACTTGCTTTGCCCCATTGAAGAGGCGAAACCGTAATAAAGAGGATTCGAACCCGGGATGGGGGTTCCCGACCATGCTCACCTACCAACCACCATAAGCCTCGATAGGTATCATCAAGAGCAATATCATGACAGTTTTTAAATTCATCTCTAAACAGAAAGGGCCAACATACATTCAAAGTTAAAAAGAAGAGAAGAACATGAAAATCTACATTAAGATTAAAAAAAAAAGGAAAATTTTGATCTTGAAAATAATAACAAAAATCACCCAAAGAAAAAGAAAATTCATCCATCCATACATCCATCAATTCATGTATAAACAAATTCAAGTGAAGACATGGAAGTTTCCTGTTTCCAGAACAAAGAAGCTCAAACCATTGAGAAATTCTAATAAGCAGATAATCAGATCCCTCCTGTCAATTGCTTTTACTCTTTACTAACCTCAACGCTCGAGCGCTGAAGCTCTTCAATCTTGGCCACCACCATTGACATCGTCGGCCGCTGGTCGGGATATTGCGCAGTGCAGTTTACTCCAAGTTGCAGTAGCTCCGCCATCTCCTCCTCCACACTCTGATACCTTAACAGCTCCATATCAAACACCTCGGATGTCCACTCTTCATGAACCACCGACTGCACCCAACGTGGCAAATCGACGCCTTCTTCATTGAGGAGAGCTTGGGCCGGCGCCTTGCCGGTGAGAAGCTCGAGGAGGAGAACTCCGAAGCTGTAGACATCTGCCTTTTGAGAAACCCTTCGGGTGTCGGTGACCTCAGGCGCCCGATAACCGGCGGCGCGGTTTGACGTTGCGGACAAGCCAACGAGATGTGCGAGGCCATGGTCGGAAACTCGGGCTTCGGATGAGCTGGTAAGGAGAATGTTGGAAGACTTGATGTTTCCATGAGATGCAGTGTGGCTGGTGGAGTGGATGTACTCTATGCCGCGAGCTGCGGCCATGGCAATGCTGGTTCTTATCTCCCAGCTGAGAGGGGTGCGTCCAGATCCTCGGTTTCCTGTATGATTGGTTCAGTCATGATACGAAAAGGAAAAAAAAAATCAAATTTTGGCAGGAGAAGTAGAGTTATCATCCCCAAATGATAAGAAAGATTCAATTTTGATCAGAGTATGATTATTTAGTACATTTTTCGAACGAACAAATATAAACAGTTCAAACTCCAAAATGAGAGCAATCTAGATAAAGATATTAGAAATTAGGGGATCTGTGCTAAAAAGTTCAAGCTGTAATGCACAATAAGAGAACATTAAAACAGAGAGATGAAAGGGCCTACAAACTAAAAAGATGAAATGAACAGAGTTTCATATGTTAAAGGGGAGGAAGTCACCATGGAGGAGGGAAGAGAGGCTTCCCATTGGCATGTAATCATACACCAAGAGTTTTTCATCCTTGCTATGGTAATAGGCTTGGAGAGGAACAAGGTTAGGGTGATTCATGGCGCCGATGGCGTCAATCTTCTCCCTGAACTCCTTCTCAGGCGTATTAGCATCCCTGAGTCGCTTCACCGCCACCATCATTCCAGTCTCCAACACCGCCTTGTACGTCGTTCCAAATGTACCCTTCCCCAAAACCTCCGCCGAAGCCCTGAGCAGGTCCTCTAGATCGTAAACCTTTGGTCCATTGCCGAAAAACGCCAGCTGCTTCTTAGCCGCCAAAGCTGCCGCCGGCGCCGAAGAAGCAGCAACTTTCGTAGCAGGGGCGCCTCCGTTTGTTCCAACACCATCCACGATTCCCACATCCCTGAGCGCGACTTCCACCTCCGGCGGCTTTGCCTCGACCGACTTAGCCGCGCCAGCTTTTCCTTTTTTTCGGCAAAGCAAAAACAGAATAACAAGAAGGATGAGAAAAACAGCAATGGTGCCAATAACGATCCCCGCAATAGCAGCGCCGGAGAGCTTGCTCCCACTACCGGACGGTAAAGTTCCCGTTGGAGCGGCCGCCGGCGAGATCTCGCCAGGGCAAAGCCCAAGCGGCCCACCGCAGAGTGACATCCCCAGAAAAGAGTTCGCTGGCTTGTCGCGTAGCTTCGACGGCACCGATCCGTTGAGCCGATTAAAGGACACATTAAACTGCACGAGGTTGGGAAGGTCGAGCTCCGGGATCTCGCCGCTGAGGTGATTGCTCTCAAGGTACAGCGTCCCAAGCCGCGTGAGATTGTTGAATGCCAGCGGGATCACACCGGAGAAGTTGTTTTCTGCTAGGTTCAGCCGTACCAAGCTACTCAGAGAGGATAGAAACGCTGGGATCTCACCGGAGAAGCGGTTTCCCTGAAGGTATAAATTTCGTAGCTCCTTACATCTAGCGAGGTCGGATGGTAAGGGACCAGAAAGAGCGTTGAAGCGTAGCGAGAGAGTCTGGAGGTTGGAAAGGTTGCCGAGAGTTCCTTCGGGAATTTGGCCAATGAGGCCGGAGCCAGGGAGGCGGAGGGAGACGACGCGGTTGCTGGCACAGGTAACGCCAGGCCACATGCACGGCGAGACCGAGGTGTTCCATGGGAGCACAAATCTACCGACGGCTGCGCGGAAGGTCATGAGGGCAGCTCCATCACCGGCGAGATCCGCCACCGCCGGCGAAAAAGTAAGGAGGAATAGAAAGAGGAGGAGCAGGAGAAGCCGCGTGTCCATCGGGAGGTGACCGCAATTCATTGCTAAGGTATTAAAACCATGGAGCTCTCCACCTCGCTCTTCTCCTCGCTAAGAAATAGGAAGAGAGAGAGAGAGGAAGAAGAAGAGGAAGCGATGTGTGTGAGAGTTCTCAAAAGTTTCTTAAAGGTAAAACCCCAACGCATCTCTTTTTCAAAGTGGATTTGTTAATTTCACCGGAAAATACACCCAGAAATTTACCCATTAGTTTTTAAGCTTCTTTTTTTCAAAAGACGCGCTTGGTTCGAATATTAGGAGTTAGGACAGCATAAACTTCTGTTTTTTAGAAAGGGGCCGATGATTAATTTAAATTAGCGGAGAAAGATCATGGGGAGAGAGTAGGGGTGCAATTCATGAGCTGGCTCGAGCTTGATAACAGGCTCGACGAGTCTTGCATATGAAGCTCACAAGTCGAGCTCAAACACGATTCCGAGCTCAACGGCTTATCGGGTTCGAGATCAAACATCCCTCCACTCGACTTCCAAGCTCGTCGAGCAGATCGCGTGGTCGATGGTAAAACGAAATCGCGTGGTCGATGGGAAATTGAAATCACGAGTGCTGGCGGTATGACTGTGACGATTAAGCTCTCAAGGTACAGCGTCCCAAGCCGCGTGAGATTGTTGAATGCCAGCGGGATCACACCGGAGAAGTTGTTTTCTGCTAGGTTCAGCCGTACCAAGCTACTCAGAGAGGATAGAAACGCTGGGATCTCACCGGAGAAGCGGTTTCCCTGAAGGTATAAATTTCGTAGCTCCTTACATCTAGCGAGGTCGGATGGTAAGGGACCAGAAAGAGCGTTGAAGCGTAGCGAGAGAGTCTGGAGGTTGGAAAGGTTGCCGAGAGTTCCTTCGGGAATTTGGCCAATGAGGCCGGAGCCAGGGAGGCGGAGGGAGACGACGCGGTTGCTGGCACAGGTAACGCCAGGCCACATGCACGGCGAGACCGAGGTGTTCCATGGGAGCACAAATCTACCGACGGCTGCGCGGAAGGTCATGAGGGAAGCTCCATCACCGGCGAGATCCGCCGCCGCCGGCGAAAAAGTAAGGAGGAATAGAAAGAGGAGGAGCAGGAGAAGCCGCGTGTCCATCGGGAGGTGACCGCAATTCATTGCTGAGGTATTAAAACCATGGAGCTTTCCACCTCGCTCTTCTCCTCGCTAAGAAATAGGAAGAGAGAGAGAGAGGAAGAAGAAGAAGAGGAAGCGATGTGTGTGAGAGTTCTTAAATTTCTTAAAGGTAAAACCCAACGCATCTCTTTTTCAAAGTGGTTTTGTTTATTTCACTGGAAAATACACCCAAAACTTTACCCACTAGTTTTTAAGCTTCTCTTTTTCAAAAGACGCGCTTGGTTCGAATATTAGGACAGCATAATTTTTTTTTTTATTTATTTTTTTTTTTTTTGGAAAAATTGGGGCCTAAGCCCATATCATTTAAACCAAAAAGGAGTACATAATGAAAAATGATTGCTACCACAACTAGCCAGTAGCAATCACCAAAACCTTATCAGCATAAAAAAACAGCTGCTTAACAAAATAAAAAGCCTATTACAAACTATCAGCATTAGCTGCATAAATTGATAAAACAAAAAACATTCCTAATACAAGTGATTTTGATACAGCCATCCAGACAATAGTAGCCCTGCAGACAAAACAAGCTACGGTTCAGTTGATGCAGAATCCACCTCCCAAAAGAAAAACTCCCTAGCCATCGTGAATCTGGACTCAGACTAGAAAAAGATGTGCTCGATTGGAACCAATTTTCCCTGGTTGCCCGTAGGCCCTCCAAGGGAAGCAGATACAGGAGTAGCATCATAGTCCAGATTCGGCTATCTGCAAATACACCCCGCGGATGGACAGAAACCAAAACATAGCCCACATCATAGCCATCAAACCTGCATCTCAACTTTTCAAAGCATCTCCAGATAAAACCAATAGTTCTTCTAGCCAATAATTCTATCAGAAATGTTTCTTCTAACATTTATAGATAGAGTAGCTTGACAGTTAAAGGCATTTCCAAATCTTCTACCGTTCCTTTCCTTCCAAATATGATATATTACACAGCAAATAATCATATAAAAGAAGTGTTTTACCCTCTTATTACCACTGTATTTGCCTTTAATCCATTCAAATACCTGCATTATCGAGGGCCTAAACAGGAAAGATTTTAAGCCAGGTATGACTGCAGTGAGCACAGCAAAAACATAATCACACTCAAAAAACAGATGATTAATGGATTCGTTAAAGGCATAACACAGGCTACATCTAGCTGGCACATTAATATTCATGTAAATAAGAGCATCTGCAGTTTTCAGTCCACGAACTAACGCCAGCCAAGCAAAAACAGAATGCTTAGAAATGCAGTTTTTAGCCCAAATCGCTTTAAACCAGTGGCAGGTTTGATAATCAGAGTAAAATTCGTCTATAAAGCTTTTAAACTTGTATGAATTGGTGTTCTTCCACAACAAACAATTTCCATCAGTAGCAGAAATGTTGACACCCTCAATTATACTTCTCAGAGACGCAGGAAAAGAATCCGGAAAAACCCACTGATTTCCACAGATTAAGGTATCAATAGTAATATCAGGACAATAGCCCTGGAAAGAGCCGCCCATAAATTCAGTGATAGTGTGGTTGTGACACCAGTGGTCATATTTGAGGGAGATGGGCGTTGATCGTGTGATACTGAATGTAAAGCAATGCTTAACAGCAAGAGCTGCTTTGCATATTGATTTTCAGATTTTAGAAGCAGCAGCAGGAGGCGGCATCCATGGAGATTTATAAACACAGAGCAACCAATTGGATAGGGGGGAGGAAACATTGTACATCCTGTGGATTACCGAACAGTTATAAGCATATTGAAGAGCAGGAATAGAGGGAATACCCAGTCCACCTTTGTTTTTGGGTAAACAGATCTTGTCCCAAGCTACCATATGCAATTTTTTGACAGCCATATTATCCCCAAAAAACAAGAATTTAGAGCTAGATCTCTTAATAAATTTGTGAACAGTCTTAGGCATAATAGAGCTCCTTATCCAATATGCAATGGTGTTTTGAATGGTGAATTTTATGTATTGCATTCTACCCGCAAAAGACAACAAGCAAGCCTTCCATCCATTCATTTTCTTGCTAACAGAGTCCATAAGAGGCAAAAAATCAGCAATTTTCAATCTATAAAAAGATAACGGGATACCAAGATAGGTAATGTTGTTGACTATGTTGTGAATAGAGAGAGCTTGACAAACCTCCTGAACATTCCTCAGGTTCCTAGGAAACATAATGGAGCACTTGTCATAGTTGATATTTAGGCCAGTAGAATTTGCAAAATCCGTAAGAATAGAAGCCAGAATGTTGCAATTCTCAGTAGAAGCCTCACCAAAAATTAAGACATCATCAGCATACAGTAAGTGAGATAGAGAATAATCTTTATGAGAAATACCTCTGAAGCCCCTATTCTCCAGAAGATTTGAGAAGGCATCCATTACAATACAAAAGAGATATGGACTTAGAGGACATCCCTGTCTCAGACCAGCAGAGGAGGAAAAATAACCCTCCAAAGTACCATTAAGCAATATGGAATAATTGACATCTGAGATACAGATTTTAATCCAATTAACAAAGAGGCTATGGAAGCCTTTCTGTAGCATTCTCTCCAACAAAAATTCCCGGCTTACAGAGTCAAAAGCCTTTTTGATGTCTAGCTTGGCACAAAAGTATTTACCTCCCCTCTTCTTACCAGCATAAAATAAAATATCATTTGCTAATAAAATGTTATCCGTAGAAACTCTAGATTTAACAAAGCCAGCTTGATTGTCCTTGACAATCACATTCATCACATGTTTCATTCTTTCCGCAAGAACCTTTGCAATGATTTTATAGAGAACATTACATAGAGCAATAGGCCTATAATCTGAAATATCAGAAGCATACTTATGCTTAGGAACAATAGCCAATGCAGGGCTTTAACCCCATTGGGCATATAGCATTTCTGAAAAAAAGATTTAACAGCCCGAAAAACCACAGGGGCAATAACATGCCAAGCAGATTTGTAGAAATGAAAGTTATACCCATCAGGCCCAGGAGCCGAATTAGATTTACCCGAGAAAACCGCATATTTCACTTCATCATCTAACACCATAGAAGTGAGGCATAAAGCATCAACCATGGGCAAAGTGGAGCCAACAGGAAAAAGAGAAGAATTCCTAATAGAAGGAGCAGGAGGATTATATAGCCCTTGAAAAAACTGGATAATCGAATTTACCACTTCAGATCTAGAAGCCAGGCTAGAATTAGCTAAAAGATTAACCACAGAATTGGATGCATTTCTTCTAGATCTAATTTTGGTATAAAGAAATTTCAAGTCATCCTCCCCATGTCTGATCCAATTGACTTTCGCCCTCTGTATAGCCCAAGAGGAAAGCATAGAGTTAAATTTAGAGAGCTCCGCAGAGCATTTTTTATAATTGTGATTCACAGCAGCATTATAAGGTTCCTTCTGCAGCTTAACCATCGGGTCCATCTGCATATCATTCAGACCCTCCAAGTGCTTCGTGACAGAGGAAGAGGAAGACCACTCCTTACTTTTGATCTCCTTCTTAAGCATTTTTAAAGACTCCATCAGGTGTGAGATGGGATTACCCACACATGGTTTAGAGAAAATATCCAATATAATAAACCAGTATTGATCAAAGTTACTCCAAAAGTTTTTATAAAGGAAACGATGGTGCCTTTGAACATTCATACCAGGATTGAGAATAATCGGGCAATGATCCGAGCAGGATGGACTTTGGATGGAATAATAAGAATTCATGAAGGAATTCAGCCAGCATTCATTTACAAGAACACGGTCAAGTTTGATATGTATAGGATTGGTAATGCGTTGATTATACCATGTATACTTGAGACCAACAGAATTTAAGTCCACCAGACTATTATGAAAAATCATATTGTTGAAGTCCAACAAAGCATTATGATTGATAGCGTTGCCACCAGACTTTTCATGTGCATAACAGCAACAGTTGAAATCACCCATTAAAGCCCAAGGGAGATCAATAGTCGAAGATATCTGAACAAGAGAGTCCCACAGAACCTTACGTTCTATAGCATGATTAGAAGCATAAATAGCAGAGAGGTGCAACAGAGGCTCAGAACCAATCCATACAATACCCGATATTATCTAGTCCGATATGTAGGATGGCTTGAATTTAAGTTTAGAGGCGTCCCACTTTACCCAAATCCTACCAGAGGGAGATAAGGCAAAGTTGTTACAACTTTCTTCATTCAAAAACAGAGAATGAGAGGAGGCAAAGAAAAGATCTAGAAGAGAATTAGAGCTAATTCTATTTTCCAGAATGCAGACCAATTGTAAATTGAATGATTTAATAAGATGCTTGCAGCTCAAGACTTTATCATGATGATTGAATCCCCTAATGTTCCACGCTGCCATTGGAGGGAAGTACATTAGGGATGTGAAGAGCCTTGGGGTTTTTTGCTCTGCTTACCCCGAGCAGGTTTTTTAGGCGCCACACTAGCTTGAGATTGTTTACCTTTGTCCACAATCTTAGCTTGACCACAGTCTTTGGAACTCAACTTATCATCCAGTCTCTCATCTTGATGAGAGGAAAAGTCTTCTTCAGAGTTCAGGATTTCAAACTTGTTGGGAGAAGTTATGTCTTTAGAAGTTGGGATGTGTTTAGAGGTGGAGGATGAGGAGATAGTCTCATGGGGAGAGTTGAGATTAGGTATACCCGATATCACAGCGTCTTCAGATAATGGGAGATCCGAAACTGGAATAACACCAATATCAGACAGAGGTGGATTTTTTAGGGAAGTGGGGGAATGGGGTTGATAATGCAAGTCTTGACCTATAGCATTTTTGAGGGTAGAGGGCTGTGAAGAAGAAGGGGCATTGGTGTTTATTTGCTCAGGATTAGGATGCTGAGAATTGAAGTGATTTAATTGAGCAGGATTTTGCGGAGCAGAGTGAGTGTTAGAGGACGGAGGTCTGGATTGATTCTGATTGCTGGAAGAGTGTTTATAATGGGGTTTCCTGCTGAAACTCCTACCTCTCCCCCCATTATTAACTCTTTCCTGAGTCTCGGTAGGAATTTTCGGTTTTGTCGGGCATATGAAAGAAGCATGCATTAAAGACTTACAGTGCTTGCAGGGATTTGGACGCCATTCATACTGCACTTTCAAAGTGACCACATCACCGTCCAGGGAAACACGAATTTCCTCAGGGTAAGTAGCAAGATCATCTACAAGAACACATACCCGAGCGAATGTAAGCCTCGTTTTCTGCTCTGTGAGCTTATCCGCCGCCACTGGAATACCGATTTTGCTGGCTATGCGTGAAATACCTTCGGAATTCCAGCATGCAAGTGGAAGGTCGTGGATTTTCACCCAAATTGGAACAGAGGAAAACTCTTCTTTTACGGGCTTGAACTTCGGGTGCCACTTTTGGAGGACAAATGGTTTGCCGAGAAGAAACCAAACTCCACGCGACCACGCCATATCAAGGTCTTCTTGGCAGGAGAATCTGAGAAGAAAAAACCCCTCATTTAGAGAAAGGAGCTGCATCGAGCCCTTTAAGCTCCAGGTTTTGTTAATAGCTCCCAGTAAAGCCTCATAATAAGGCCGGCGACCTATCGAATATCCAATAAGACATAACTTCCAATCTTCACCCCCTTAACTCAACTTATCTCCTGAGAAATGAATGATCTCTGGCTCCGACGGGTGATGACTAAAATGGAAAGCTTTAGGAGCAGAAGCATCCGGAGCAAACACTTTACTCCAGTTCCTAGGCGGAACTACAGCCACTCCTCCAGACGAGGAGCCAAGAGGAGGAAACTTAGAAGAGAATTCCGCCATAAAAAGAACGAGAAATTGGAAGATGTTGAGGAAGAAGAAGACCTCCGGCCAAGCCGGAGGAGGAGAAGGCAGAAGAGCGATCAGCAGCAGAAGGAAGCGCTATAAGGAAGAAACCCTAGCACCCCAAAAAATTTGGGGACGAGAAATTATAAGTTCCCCAGTCGGACTTTTAGTTTTCTTTTTTTTTTAATTAACATTGCATAGATGAGCTCCATCTAAGACTGCAAATGAACCAAGCCGAGTCGAGTATATGAGTGTTCAAATTTATGTTTATTTATTATCAGCTTGTTCAAATTTATTTCGTATTTGATTCGAGCTTTATTGTTTGTGTTCATGTTTGGTTCGTTTAAATTAATGAGTGTTCATGTTTTGGTTCATGTTCAGTTCGTTTGGTGCTTATCGAGTTTTAAACAAACAAGTTTTAACAGTTCCACTTCTAAATGTTTATTAACTTAACAAATGAGTTTTCTCGAGCCTCCTAACAAATAATTATATCGAGCATATTTGTGAATATATTTAAAGAAATTTTCAAAAGATCAAACAAGCACGTTCATGAATATATCTAACGAGTATTTTTGAGCTATCAAATGAACAAGTTCATGAATATATATTATTAGTTTTTTCGAGCTACCTTATGAGCTCGTTCATGAACAAATGATCTATGATTCATCTTATATTTATTCATGAACATTTTAAACAAACAATAAAGCAAACATGGACAAATGTGAAATGTCTCTTGTACATGAACCGAACACGAATCGAGCTTTTATTGAGCTTGATGTCAAGCTTGTTCACGAGCTTTAAATGATGTTGTTCACGAACATAAATGAGTCGAACACAATGTTAATACAAGTGTGTCATATGAAATTTCAGTATAATTTATAATAAAATAACTACTTAATTATTTAAAATGTTTCTTTTTCCTTTTATTTTTCTTTGGCTCAATAAATAAGTTGTCCAAAAGAGATGAATGGTTTATCTTAAAGAGAACCACATGCATGCATCTCTCTTGGGAAGTTTCTTTTATAAAGTTAATAACTTTACCTTTCTTTGAATAAATGAATACATAAGGGGCATATGAGGAATTTGAGGCCTAATTATAAGAATTTGTTCTCTGATTTTTCTTTTTTAAAATAATATGATTCAAAATTAAAATATTAATTAGCTTTTTATAATTTTTAGCAAATGTTTTTCTTTTCATATTTTTATTTTTAACACACATATGGAGTGTGGTAATTATTTGTGCAACTAAAAATAAATATTTTGTAACATTTTTTTAAAAAATATTTATGATGAGAATGTTTAGTCAAATAAGTAATTATTACACAATTTTTTAAAAAATTATGATTACAAGATTAAATTGTTGTCTAAAACTTAATAATTAGTTACCTTTTTATGATTACATGTGATTGTA
Source organism: Dendrobium catenatum (assembly GCF_001605985.2). Taxonomy (NCBI): domain Eukaryota; kingdom Viridiplantae; phylum Streptophyta; class Magnoliopsida; order Asparagales; family Orchidaceae; genus Dendrobium; species Dendrobium catenatum. The sequence goes on from NW_021319218.1 coordinate 332,740, forward strand.
GAACAAAATTTTGCCATGGTTTTAAATTTCCATGATTTTAATTTAATTTCAATTGAAATTGAAATGAAATTCATTATATTTTTAAATTCAACTGATTTTGATAATTTTATTAAAAATAAAAAATGGGAAATTTCAAGTAAAACTCAAGAGTTTAGGCTATTAAGTCATATTTTTAATGAGTTTAACTAAAATATTTTTGCATGTTAGCCCCATAAGCCTTGGAGCTCACCTATTGAATTTTGATGATAACAAGCACATATTTGATGTATCTAATGTTTTCATTTTAGTATTTTTAGTCTTCTAGGTGCTTGAGCTAAATCATGAAAGCAGCCTCTCATGCTAGTGCGAAAACGGGGTTTGAGGTTTTAATATCTATGTAAACATTTATAATTACTTAATTACAACAAATGTGCTCATAAATAAAAGTAATCAATGTATAAATCATTCAGATTATCATCCATTATCACCTTTATTTGAAACTAGCTTCGTTCACGATAATATATGATCTCTTGCTCACTTTTGCACTTTATATTCTATTTATGGTAAGTTTTATGATTGATTTGTTACTTCATGACGTTGAAAGATTTACACTCTAGCATGCTTCATGATGCAAAATTCAAAAATTACGCCTTGCAAAATTTTAAAATAAAAGGAAAACTTTCCATATATATCTCACTTTTCATTATAGCTCCCAATCAGTCGCCCCTTATAAATCTCAATCAATGTATTCATTATAGCTCCTCTTGGATTTGTGAAACAATATTATTTATAATTTTTTATTGGATAATCTTTGGACAAACTTGAATATTGTTATATATGATATTTTGTGGTGATTATTATCATATTTTCCATATTTTTAAAAGTACAAAAATAATTCGAATTGCCAAAGTGTTTCTCATAGCAGTCTTTAAAATTATGCATAGAATATTGTCAATAAAAAATCGTTAAATTTAATATATATTATAATTCCTTTAATTATATATTTATTTTAATATATTTTTATTTTACAATAAAAAAATTACAGCCATTATAATTGAAAATGAATCCATGACTTATAAAGTTTTAACTTATTATCAATGTTAGATTAGTAGAAGAAAGTAATTTTTAAATACAAGTGGATTTGTTCTATAATAACAAAAATAAGTGTTTTTTAGGAGGAATCAAGTACTATAGATTAACATCTTCTAATAGAATTTATCACTCAATATACTTACTCTAATCAACCTCAAAATTTACTTTATTAAAAATAGAAATTAGACGCATACAATAGACTTAAAGGAGAAAACGGCATGACCTAAGTTCAATAGATGAAACATTGTAGGAATGTTAGGGGGGGATCATTAAGATGTGTCAACGCTACAGGAAAACCCGCTATTACCGGCGGATATAATCCGCCGGTAACATGTTAAATCCGACGGAAGTTCTCGGTTTCCGGCGCATTTATGGCGGATTTTCGTGCGCCGGTTTGGTTCGCGCTAGAAAAAACTTTATGAAGTTTTTAAGACGCCGGAAAACGTTCCGGCGCCATCTCCGGCGCATTACCGACGCAAAAATGCAAGCGAAGCCGGCGATTTTCAACCGGAAATTCCGACGATAACTACGCCAGAAGTTTATGTCGTATGGATCCGCCGGAAATTACCGGCGGATAAAATGACGGTGCAATATCCACCAGTAACTGCGCCGGTTATTTTCCGCCGTAAAGTGCGCCTAAACCAGTAAAATGCTGGTCTACTCTGATGTCTTTTACCGGCGCAGTAGACGTCGGAAACTTTCCGGCGCCATATGCGGCAGAAAAAATGTCGTAAACGATCCTTCACACGATGCGCCGTATTTGCCGGCGCAAATTTTTCCGCCGGAAAATCTGACGGTAATCGCGTGTTTTTCCGTAGTGCAAGGTGATCTTCGTCCTAAAAGAGTATATATATATGATATGACCTAAATATGGCTAATAAGCTAAATGTACAATGATAGAGCAGCCCTGCTTCTAAATGTGGAAATTACATGACTCATAAAGGCTGGGTGAGATAATGAAGGAAAATCATGGAGACAATCAATACAATTATGATGATAATAAGGCTCATGAAGTACAAATAATTGAAGATATTGAGGCTCATGAAGTCATAAGGGTTATTGGGACCTATTATGATAATAGTTATTTAGAAGATAGAAATATAATATCCGAAAGAAAACATAACGACTCATTTTATGTTCTTACCGTTCTCCTAAAAATGACAATGATAACCCTCTAAATCTAAAAAATAGGAAACATTATTCTGTGCGGTCACCAGACAACGTCCAGAGCCGAATCAGAGCTCACCACATCGCTTTTTGATGTGTACCTATGCTGTGTATCGAGCGATGTGACACGCTATGATTCGTCTCCGAACGAATAATTTCTCAAAAAATAGGGCCTTATGATAAAATTTTTTCCTTAAATTCATTCATGCAATAGAATTCACAAGGCATCAAATGCCACTACACTTTTTTGTCTCTCTATTACATATCAAACAAATAACTTATAATAAGTAATAAATATTTTTCTCTCTATCCAAACATGGAGAGTTATGTACAAAAAGGCAAAAGATGTAAGAAATATTTATTATTTAAAAGCAAATGCACACAGCTGTGCATTGGTCGCTTGCCGATTTCTCGTGACAAGCATTTATATCAACGGATCTTTCCGATACGGGCCAGCCTGGAAACGCGGTATCGTATCGGTGACCCGATAAGTCGCCATATCGGGCCGTTAAAGATATGGTCACTATATCCTCTAGAATTCCGGATAAGGGATTTAATTAATTTTTATAAATAAGTTATTCAGAATTATTTTAAATATAAAAATATTTAACTTGTCTTTTTTCTTTTTTTTAATGGCAAGGTGGCAGTTATGTCTATGAGTGTCAATAAATGAATTAATTATCTTTGTATACGTAAAATTACGTAATTTGGATATCAATCAGAATGCGCCACATCTCCCCTTCACTCGGTACCATGGCTTGGTACAGCTCGTTAATGCTCAGTACTGCAGCTCGATAGCATTGATGTGGAGTATTCTGATTGGCCTCCAGACAACGTTTTGCGTATGGACTAGATCAATTGAAAATTTTGAGTTTGTATTGTATTAATCGGTTTGATAAATGGGTGGGTTCAAGTCTAGGATTTGGCTCATTTATTATATGGGTCCAGTTAGCCCACGATAATGCTTTTAACCCAAAAGTGACCCACTTAATATTTATTTGTTGATGTCTTCTTATTTTTGTTCAATTAAACAAAACTCTATAGTTGACAAGTTCTTCAAAAAAATTGAATCAAGACACGTTATGGAACCTGGATTGGGTCATTTGTCAGTTCGGGTTGGAGTCAAACTTTTTGATTTATTTATTAAATGAGTCAGATTCAAATTGATTGGATTCAAGTTGGTTCTCAACCTAACCAATTAACCTATTTTTATATGTTTATATATGTCAACAATTTTTAGGTTTTATCATAAAATATTAAGAGATTTATAGATGCCAATTCAGTCAAGATGCTTGATGCTGTTTATACAGTTCTAATCAGTTCTTTTTTATATAAAATTAATTAAAATGTAAAATCACAACCAAATTATCATACAAGGTCAAATCAAATAAATTAATTTAACAAATTTGATTTTATTATTATTATTATTATTGGTAAATTGATTTTAATTTTTTTTTTTTTGGGAAATAATTGATTTTAATTTCAGAACATAATCGTTAAAAATCGGATATGATTATGAATTGATTTTTTTAATTTGACAGTTTGTTTTTAAAATGATGTGCCATTAAAGAAATTTTATTTAATGCTAAAGTTAAAAAAAATATTAAAAAAAAAAGGCGTTGCAAGCAATTATTGAGCAATCGAGGCTGTAATTTACAAATTTTTTAGTATTTGGCTTATCCTTGAGGGGCCGTTTGATTTGCTTTAAAAAAGAAGTGCAATATAAAAATAATATATTGTAAGAAAATAAAATATATTTGAAATAAGTTTGAGTTATTTAAATGAATAAAAAATAAAATGAATGTAATATAAAATTCAATAATTGTGGACTGGTAGTGGTGAGACGATAAGTGAGAAGGGCAGGCAATGGAACAATTATTAGGTCAGGTGACCGGACGTAGCTCTACGTGCGGTCACCACTGAGATCACGCCACGTGCTCTTACTCTTTACCGCGTGGCTCGAAGACTTGACCCGGACCAGAACCCGGGATTGCTATCTTCGCATATTGCTAGGTATTACTCGGTATTGCTAGGTATTGCTTGGCAATAACGAGAAATACCGTTCTGTGAAGACCAATACCGAGTTTTTCTAGAAAAACTCGGTATTGCTCGGTATTACTCGGTAATTGCTCGGTATTTGTCTTCACATAATGGTATTTTTCGTTATTGCCGAGCAAAATCGACAAATACCTAGCAATATCGGGCTGTCATGAATTTAAAAAACGCACATGCGACATACCCACTATTCGCCCGGTCGGGTCCGCGGTTTTGTGCCTGCTACGTGGCGCGATCTCAGTGTCGGCCGAACATAGCTCTACGTCCGTTCATCGAACCAAATAAAAGTTTCAGGCAATGGCTACAGCTAGTAACTGTTGATGACGGGCAACAAGAATTTGTAAAATTGAAGTTTATTTAGAAATATTTTAAAATTAATTATTTCTAAATACATCAAAAGTAAACTAGATAATAAATTTTAAATACTTCAAAAAATTACTTTACATTTTTTTTTATTTCAAAACAAATATCAATATTTTTAAAACCTTTATATTTAGAACACTTTAAACCCATTTTACTGAAAATCAAAAGACCCTAAAATAGAATATTTCTAGAAAAGCTTTAGGGTTGTTTTGTTGGCTAAACGAGCTTGCTTGTTGGAAAAAATATTCTCGTTGAAAATTGAGCTAATTTGATGTACCGTAAAAATGAACTAAAATAATTTACACTTGTTGCGGGCTAGAAAATACGCGGCGATAGAGTTTTAATTGTACGTCTCACCTTCGCCAGATCTCTACCTGAGGCCCTCACCTTCGTCGGACCACCACCTGAGGCCCTCGCCTTCGCCGGACCACCATCTGAGGCCCTCACATGCCGGACCACCACCTGAGGCCCTCGCCTTCGTCGGACCACCACCTGAGGCCCTCGCCATCGTCGGACCACCACCTGAGGCCCTCGCCATCGCCGGACCACCGCCGAAGGACCTCACCTTCGCCAGACCACCACCAGAGGCCCTCGCCTTCGCCAGATCTCCATCTGAGGCCCTCACCTTCGCCGAGCCACCACATGAGGCCCTCGCCTTCGCCGGACCACCACCTGAGGCTCTCGCCTTCGCCGGACCACCATCTAAGGCCCTCGCCTTCGCCGAACCACCAATTGAGGCCCTCGCCTTCGTCGGACCACCATCTGAGGCCCTCGCCTTCGCCGGACCACCACCTGAGGCCCTCGCCTTCGCCGGGCCACCGCCGAAGGACCTCACCTTCGCCGGACCACCACAAGAGGCCTTCACCTTCACCAGATCTCCACCTGAGGCCCTCACCTTTGCCGGACCACCGCCAGAGGCCCTCACCTTCGCCAGACCTTCACCTAAGGCCCTTGCCTTCGCCAGATCATCACCTAAGGCCCGGAGTTCTACCAGACCATCATCTAAGGCCAGGAGTTCTGCCAGACCATCATCTAAGGCCTGAAGTTCCGTCAAACCATCACCTGACACCTGAACTTCAGTCGTACAATTGTTACTTGTAATCTGATCACCCTCGGAGGTGAGTTAGCCCATTCTAACCAACTAAAATTCTAGTATAATCATTTTCAACTGGGCTAGACCCCGTGATTTTTCTCCTTTCAAGGGTTTTCCACGTAAAAAAATCTTGTGTTCTCTGTGTGTGAGCTGAATATTCATGCAAAGCTAAGACATACAATTAAAACTCTATCGCTGCATATATTCTAGCCCACAACAACACTACATTTACTTTACTCCGAATTCTTTTTTCATCCAACCAAACACCAAAATTGTTAAAACTATTACATTTGAAATACTTCACACCCAAAAAAATTCCAACCAAATAAGCCCTTAGTAGATTCAATTTATTATTATTTTTAAAATCTAACTCAAACTAAGCCTACACTCATTTATCATGAAAAATTAAATAACATTCAATTTTATCGTTTTGACTCAGCTTTTCTATAAATATATATATAACATGAACCTTCTGTTGTGAGCCTGCGTTCATAAGCCAACATTTTGCTTCGTCCCTAATGCGTGCTTTTAATGCGACCGGTTTTAGCACTCAATACCTTGGACTAAGCAAAAATAAATAAATAAATAAAAAACATCATTAAATTACTCTATAGATGATCAAGTTCACCTTGCTCCCCACTATGATGCACACAATTCAATGATTAATGTAAAATAAATTATTTATTAGACAGGCACCCAATCAATTTAAGAAAAAAATCTACTAAAAAATTAATAATTATTTAACTTAAAAGAAAATCACTAAAATCACCCAAAACTAATATATCGTTTGGGATAGTTTTCCTACTAATTTATAAAATATTTTTTTAGTACAAAATTCTTTTTGAATTAAAATTTTTTCAGCTAAAAAATAGCTTCATAAAGCAATAAATAAATTGTCCAGAACAAAACCAAGAAGAGCGCACAATTAATTTCAAACCAATTCACTCAAAAGGTTAAGCATTTAAGATCATTTTGCTCCAGCTAAAGCTTTTTTTGAACAATCAATTTAATGACATCATTATTTTGCCATTACAAAGAGGCTGATCAGAGATCAATTGAGCTCTACAGGAAATATAGCATAATTCTAATGAATATGTCCAAAGAAAGGTCATATTGACACACCAATTACACAAAAAGAACTCAAAACCTGATAAATAGTTTCAGAAATCTGTATCAAAGAAAAAACTGTTTATTAAAATGAGTGATCTGTGTGATGTGTACTATTCACCCTTATCTTTTTTCAGGAAAATTTTCAAAGCTGGATCTGCCCTAAAGCATCACCACTAAGGCTTCGTTCCAAACAGTTTTTTAACAGCTTCTTAAAACAGCTTTCTAGTAAAAAAAATTAATTTTTATTCTAAAATACTACTTTCAGAAGCAGTAACAAAGCCATCCCAAACTAAGCCTACATTCTTACTGCAGCTTAAAACAACTTTATAGAAAGCTGATTTAAGAAGCAATAAGTCTCAAATGAAGCCTAAGCCTAATTCAGGATAACTGATACACACAGCATGAAATGGCAATACAATTGTTGACGCCCACTTCTTCAATATGCTTCCAGAAATACTTTTGAAATTCAAAAGAGAGAAAGAAAAAGGAAGGTAGTTAACTATGTCGATTTTGATTCGAAAAGAATTGCATGTACCTGCTTTCTACTCGGAATCAGCAGAAAATAAATCGATATGATGGCGAATACACTGCATCTTTCTTTTTTTGAACAATCAATTTAATGACATCATTATTTTGCCATTACAAAGAGGCTGATCAGAGATCAATTGAGCTCTACAGGAAATATAGCATAATTCTAATGAATATGTCCAAAGAAAGGTCATATTGACACACCAATTACACAAAAAGAACTCAAAACCTGATAAATAGTTTAAAAAATCTGTAACAAAGGAAAAACTGTTTATTAAAATGAGTGATCTGTGTGATGTGTACTATTCACCCTTATCTTTTTCAGAAAAATTTTCAAAGCTGGATCTGCCCTAAAGCGTCGCCACTAAGGCTTCGTTTGGAACGGTTTTTTAATAGCTTCTTAAAACAAATTTCAAGTAAAAAATTGTATTTTTTATTCTAAAAAACTACTTTAAGAAGCAATAACAAAGCCATCCCAAACTAAGGCTTCGTTTGGAACGGCTTTCTTTATGCTTCCTAAAATAGCTTTCTAGTACAAAATTTTAAATTTTTATAATATAAAACTGCTTTAGGAAGCAATAAAAAAACCGTCGCAAACGAAGCCTAAGCCTTCGTTTGAGACGACATTCTTACTGCAGCTTAAAACAACTTTTTAGTTCAAAAATTTTAATTTTTGAACTAAAAGCTGATTTAAGAAGTAGTAAGAAAGCCGTCTCAAACGAAGCCTAAGCCTAAATCAGGATAACTGATACACACAGCATGAAATGGCAATACAATTGTTGACGCCCACGTCTTCAATGTGCTTCCAGAAATACTTTTGAAATTCAAAAGAGAAAAAGAAAAAGGAAGATGGTTAAGTATGTCGATTTGATGATATCGAAAAGAATTGCATGTACCTGCTTTCTACTCGGAATCAGCAGAAAATAAATCGATATGATGGCGAACACACTGCAGCTTTTCGGTGCAGTTGGCTTCAAACTAAGCTCACAGCAGATGCTTACCATCAGCAATTTCTCCTAGCAAAGTCTTCAGTTTTTCAGCTTTCAAATTGTCAAGATAAGACAATGGAAACGGTAAATGAAAAAAAAATGTTGATATCATGGTATCTTGAAACAATTTCTATGATGCAGGCTTAAAAGTTATTGGATTTGCTTTGAGATTAGTGCACTATAAATTCTTCTGTGCATCACTAATCTCAAAATAAATTGATAATTTTTTTCATAGTAAATAATGGCGAAAGGGTTTTATCCCATTTGGTAAGCCACATGGCAACTAGAAGCTAATTTGACAAAATAAAAAAACTCACAAGCATGATACTTATAGGAATCCTGCTATTCCGTGGCCTGCAATAGTTTCCCTGTACAATGCCAGAGCTTCATTCATGACTTCAGCTTGAGACAAAATCTGCGCTCTTCTTTTGCTGGAAGGATGAGTGGAGAGGTAATCCCTGAGAGCAGAATCGCCGGTAATCTGCCCCAGCTTCTCGTAGACTCGAGGAGCGACGCGAGGATCAAACCCTGCAGATGCCACAAGCAGAAGCCCAATGTAGTCTGCCTCCATTTCCATCCTAAACAAGACCAAGAGTGAAAAGGAAAGAATCTCAATTCCCACGTAGTCTTTAATTCTCAAAAACACTTTTTTAAGACTAAGGCTTTGTTTGGGACGGCTTTTTTATTGATTTCTAAAACGGAGTTTTAGTAAAAAATAAAAAAATTTGTACTAAAACTCCGTTTTAGAAAGCAGTAAAAAAGCCGTCCCAAACGAAGCCTAAGACTTCATTTGGGACGGCTTTCTTTATGCTTCCTAAAGCAGCTTCCTAGTTCAAAAATTAAAATTTTTATATTAGAAAACTGTTTTAAGAAGCAATAAGAAAGCCGTCCCAAATGAAGTCTAAATTGACATTCTTGCAGAGCTTCTAAATACAAAAGAAAACAGTTCTTATGGATAAAAAGTTTCGGGCCAACACCAATGAAAAATAAAGCTCTATTTTAATCTAGGAATATAGATGCATGTCCAAATCAATCTCAACCTTAGCAAAGGACTAACAAAATTATGATTTTAAAAAAGTGATGTCGGCTAAAATTTGTGCACCAATCCTAATCAATTAAACCTCATCAAGCTATTTGCTTCCCCTCCATCCCTTCTTCTTGATATTCTTTACAAGACTTTTAAAACCCAATGACTACAAATACGCAAGGACTTCAATAGTTTGGTGTCACAGCAAGTGAAGCTTTGGGTTTAATGCCATATCGAATCGTTGAAAATAAAATCATTATAAAAGTACCAAGTAGTTTTCATTTACCCATAGGCTTAAGATTATGGGTTGAAATTAAATTTGACTCCCAAGGCCATGATAATCATCATTAGCAAAGCAAAATTTCTGATTGTAACTAAACTAGATGACCATTCTCTCATAAAATGATTAGGCAAAAAAGTTCATTGCTCCAATAACCAAAAATAGTTGAAGGTCACACGCTATGTTGCACCGATACGGATACGGCGACACGGATACGACAAGATACGGATATGGGACACGTCAATTTTCTTAAAAATACAGGATATGGATACGGCGCGGATACGACATTATAATATATAAATCATACATAAAAATTAAGAAAATAATCAAAGTATAATATTTGAAATGACAAAAAAATTGAAAATAACATTATTAATATCTTTGTATCTTATAATATCAACATAAAAGTAAGCATTAAATATTTAAATGTCTAGTACAACCAAAAAAACAAAAATATAAATTGTCCAGCACATGAAGTTTGATTGAAATTGTTTCAACTATTCAATAGAAGGAATGAAAGGATTAGCTTCTTCAGTGGTTTGTCTTTGAATTTCTATATCATCTTTAATAAATATCATAGCTTCCAATTCAGGCTCATCAAGTGAAAGATTAGCAATTTCTAATATTCTCATATCCTCAAGAGATTCAAATCCATCTCCAGCAACATCCCACATCCTGTTGGCTCCCTCCATATAAGTTGGAGTTTTTCTTGAGAGAAGTCGAAGGTTTGTATGCACATAAACTAAATCTTCAGCCCGCTGTGGAGTAATTTTATTTCTCTTCATTGATTGGATGAATGAATATGTGCTCCATACCGAGTAGTACCGAGCAATACCGAGTTACAGTACCGAGCGGTACCGAGTTCCAATACTGAGCGGTACCGAGTTCCAGTACCGCTCGATATCGAGCAATACTGAGTTACAGTACCGTTCGGTACCGAGTACCAAGCCTATGATTAAGAAAACGAAGAACGAAGAAAACGAACCTTCACTGCTCACGTTGCCTTCACTGTTTGTGTTGTCGAGCCGCTCCATCGACGAAGGATGATCCTATGAACTTTAATGCTCGCGTCGTCAAGCCTCTTTGTCGACAAAGGATGATCCTGTTTGCTTCTATGCTCGCGTCATCGAGCCGCTCCTTCAATTATAACGAAGAAGACGAACACTTGTGTGGAAAGAAATACCTAGCTCTTTGAAATGTTTCAACCGCATAAATGAATATGGATATTGAGCGGAAACGCCGAAAAGCAGAAAAGAATAGGGTAAATTGCAGCTTCGTTTTTTTTTTCATTTTTTTAATAGGACACATGTATCGGATACGCGTGTCCAGTCAAATTTAATTAATATTTTAATTGGACACGACAAAGCCGTATCCGACACGTATCCGTGCCGTATCGGAGGCGTATCCGTATCCGACACGTGTCCGATACAACACGCCTCGTAAATAGGAGTATCCGTGCAACATAGGTCACACGGAGAGGCAAACCTAGGGATGCAAGCGAACCAAACATTTGACGAGCTACTTGTTGTTCGGTTCGATTAAAGCTCGTTTGTGATCGTTTAATTAGCTAAACAAACAAACTTGAACAATATTTTAAATACTCGATTCTTAAATAAACAAACTTGAACACTAATGCGTTCAGCTCATTTATGTTCGCGAACAACATCATTTGAAGTTTGTGAACAAGCTCAACATTAAGCTCGATAAAAGCTTGATTCGGGTTCGATTTTGAACTCATGAATAAGCTAGATAAAAATAATTAATATTTGACTATAAAATTAATAAATATAAATAATCATTGCCTTTGTTACATAGACAATTGCTTTTATTATAAATGTGTTTGTTCATAGATATGTTCATGAACGTATTTGTTTTATAGTTAAAAAAAATTCTTTAAATATGTTCGCGAACAAGCTCGATAAGCACTAAACGAACGAACATGAACTGAACATGAACCGAACATGAACACTCATTAATTTAAATGAACCAAACATGAACACAAACAATAAAGCTCGAACAAACACGGACCAAACTTGAACAAGCTGATATTAAATGAACACAAACATGAACACTCACATACTCAGCTCGGTTTGTTTGCAGCCCTAAGCAAACCCATATGGTTGGAACAATTTATTAAGGTAGAACAGAAATAAGTGAATTGCAGAGGACACAAATTAAACTCCCACAAAAGATAACACCTAAGAAAGGTAATATAAGCAATATTGGTACTTTGTCGTTTTAAAGTTTCTACACTACCATTATGAAGGACGGAATGAGAGAAGCCAGTCTTTCCCTTGCAGCAGCTAGTTCAGTAGTCAAGCCTCCAATACCATTGAACTGCCACAACACAAGCTTATATTCACTTGCACATATGCTACGATAATAACATTGGATCCATTCCCCACCCAGAAATGCAGCAAGACCTCTGCTACTTCCAAGGGTGGAGCAAGTGAGTGCTTATCCCAAAATAAGGAGGCAAACCGCCTAATGGATCATTACCATCATGAGTATAAAAGAAAATAAAGTCTAACAATAATTCTCTTAAAAAGATCTTAAGGTGGTTGGAGCCATGTTGGGATCTAGATCAAGCCAAACAATTTTGCTGCTAAACATCACAAAATTTGCAAGTGAAATATGAGATAAAACTGCTTAAAAGATGGACAAGAAGCTACCACTTCTCAAGGCAGAGTGATGTGAGGTTCCCAACAATATAGGGGCCATTTGGGATCATCATTTATTTATTTATTTATTTTTTATTTATTTTATAAATATATTGATATTAAATAAAAATAAACTCAACCTGTTCAGCTTGCCCAACTGCAACCATGTTATATGCAGTTCTGGCTTTCTTACCAAGAGATGCAGTCCATAGAGGTGAAGGACGAAGTCAAAATGATGATGCTTGATCAGCCTGAAAGAGAAGGGGAAGTCAGGATGAGGCTAATGAAATCAGGATGGGGATGAGGGCAAAGATCACCAAGGTGAAGGTCGCTAGTGTGGAGGAAAAGATGATCAGGTTGGATTGTCAAAATAGAAGCAAGGAGAATGGAAATTGCTGAGCCAACTTGGACGTGAGATGTGGCCATGGACGAGGAAGCGAACATGGCTCGTTTTGCTGCTCTCTCTCTCTCTATCACAAACGTGGATGAGATCAGGATGGGGACACAGATAAAATTTATTTTTAAATATTAAAAATACTACAGAATTCTTTTTGGTGTTTCATAAAAAAAAAAAAATTTCTTAATAATAAAAAAAAGGTAAACACACATATTTTTTCCTTTAAACACATTAAAATAACAAAAAAATAATGTGAAATAGGCTCATAGTGAAGTAAATGTAACGCTATCAGATGAAGTGCAGCTTAGTTTTCTCTAGCTTCTTTCTCTGTTAGTTGAATGAATTTCTCTGTTAGTTGATTGAATTAGTAAAGATGCAATCATGTATTCAGCACAATTTATTTAAATATTACAATGAGTCCAAACAAGTCATTTTTTGTGAGTGTGAGTTTTGATATGCCTTTCTACATGTTTCTAAGGGCATCTCCAACTGAAAATATCATTTTTCACTCCAAAATGCAGTGAAATAAAAAAATGCAGTGATTCATCTCCAATCAAACGCCATTTTGACCCGTAACCATCGTTCTCTTCGTTCGCACCTTTCTTCCACCAGTTCGGTAGAGACCAATTTTTTGAACAGATGAACAATGCAACGTCAATATTGGCGTCTATTGGCGTCGCGCTGTTCATCCGCGATCAAATGACATAAAAAATGACGGTCGGTTGGAGCAAAGCAAGAACGGCAAACAAGTGTTTGTCGTTCCATTGGAGTTTCCCTAAGCAATCCAAAATACCAATGGCGACCAGCTAAACTCATTTTTAAATCTTATGACCACTAAGCAAAACTTGGCTAGCTAATATAACTTGAATAGGTGCATAGTTGCTACATAATTGAATTTGAATTCATCCAATGGATGTAACAACAGTTGATCCCCACTTCAAAAAGAGTTTGGTTCATGCTCAACGAACATTTGCACTTTCTATGATGTATGGCTAAATTATCTACTTGGTAAGCAATGAGTTGTCTCCATCAAAATCCTATTTTGACTGCAAGAGATGAATGTAAGCTGATACATAAAATTTCAACTTACTTTTGACAGAGAAAACATCATTCAACTTACATACTTGATTGTGGGATCACAAAATAAACTATGAAGACAAAAAAATTTTACAGACAAATTCAATGTCATCATTATTTGTTCGATTTGTTTATAATGTTTATTTTACTGTTTTACTAAAATTTGAATATGCAATCGTGTATTTAAATTTTTTAGTTGAATAGTGATGTGTTAATACTATTGATTTGTTTAAAAAATAAATGAACATGTTTTGACTTCTTTTATGCAGGTATAATATTGGTTTATTGGCTATTACTATTCTCTTAACATCTTGAAATTAAAAAACAATTGGGTTCCACCAGACTACTTTTTATCAAACTATTACAACAACAAACATTATGAGTAGTATTTTTTACAACCATATCTCACAAGCAACATGCATGCAAGTTAACTAGTTTCATAAAGATCACACAAGGGGTGCATCCCAGCTGAAAGTGATGTCAAACATAAGAGAGGCCATATAAGAATCTATACAAGGAATAATATTAAAATAATATATCCAGTCTTTAAAGTTTTACTACATAAAAGGTAAACTATAAGTAAACCTTTCAAATGATGCTCCAACATAAGAGAATCCAGGGATCCATTGAAAGCCACATTTGCATAATACAAAGATTCAAGAGATGCTTCCAGCAAAATAAGGACAAGCTTGTACATATTCAGATTGTTAGAAACCTCAAAATGCAGCATGCATTCAGGAAGACAGATTACACAAAATAACTTTGAAACATTAGTTAAGCTAGAGCTATTATTCATCAAGAATAAATACCTTTTATCCAATGGAGAGAATTATAAATGTTACAATAACACTTTAAATTGAGGACTAGCAGTTTAAGCAATTGTTATGGTCAATCTATTTCCAGCAGATATGAATGATAAATTACTAGTTCTAACAAGTCTTGCTTTGGGTTGGATATTAAAATCTTTAAATTACCATCTGCTTGCTTTACTATTGAAATTCTACCATTTTGATAGCATACATGATATTAAAGTCGATTAGTCATGAAAGAACCTCTTTCAAAACTGGGGTAAACCACAAGACTTTGCATTCGCATGAAAGTGCACACCAACAGCCAACTGTCGCATCACATTTTAAATGGCAAGAATGATTACAGGTAATTCACTTTACCAGACTGATAGCAATTCTACCCGAAGAAGATAATTGGTGTGCAGGAAATGCAGCTAACAAAAGAAAAAAAGACAAGATTAAGGAACAAAATATACCTCCTAGAGAATGGAAGTCTGAGAAGCAGATGGGACATAGCATTAATAACATCTGGCATACCAAAGAACTGCAAGAGAATCAGCTGCAGTATCGCAAACCACAAGTTCTTTGTGATCCCTTCCGCTGAATGACGAGCAATAGCATGCCCAACCTAAACGAAAGTTCAAGTAAAAAAAAAAAACTCAATTTCCTTTCCCACTTAAACACCAATCACTCCCCACCAGCAAAACACAAAGTTCAGAAGAACCAACCTCGTGCCCAATCACCGTGGCAATCTCAGCGTCGGTCCTGAAGTGATCTAGCAATCCCGTAAACACAATAATCTTTCCTCCGGGAAGACACATTGCATTAACCATGTCATCTCTCACCACCAGTACCTCCCAGTTCAATCCCTCCAAATGCCGAGTCGCCGGCTGCGATCCCCGTGCCTTACCCTCCTTCCGACTATGATGTACCCACTCGTCATCAAGAACCTCATCCTCCTTGCTCCACCGCACCTCCTCATCGCCGCCAGCAAGGGCCCGAATGGTGCCCCTCGCCTTCTCCGGCGAAGTGGAGTACGCGAACTCCGGCGAAGGTTGCTCGGACGCGTAATCGATGTCGCTCCATCGTTGATCTCCGTGGCGAAAACCGCGCTGCACGGCCTCAATGATCTGCTTCGAGATGAGGCGGACGCGGATGCTGTCAGGGTGGAGAGCCGGGAGGATCTTGCCACGGAGAGCAGATTTGATCTCATTAAACTGGGCCTCTCCCAGCTGGCGCTCGACGGAGGGGGATAGGAGGACGAAGTGCGTGCGCTTGGTGTAGGGAACTGTCTCAATGTTACCGTAATATAAAGTTACGGCTGCGCCGCCTCCGACGATAACGACCAAGACAACAATTCGTGGGTTTTGATACCATCGCGGGCCCTGGCGACGCCGGAAGTGTTGGAGCTCGGAGCGAGCAGTGTAGTAGGAGCGCCGCCAACCATCATAACCGGTAGAAGAAACCACCGGCTTCGCCGTCAAGGGTAGACGCCACCGTCCCGCGACAGTGGCGATGGCAGTTTGGGAGGGGGAGGAGTGAGAAGGATAGGGGTCTTTGAATCGAGTGATTTTGGAGGCAAGAGAGCAGAGGGAGGAGGGTTTGGATCTGCGTATGAGATTCAGCATCTATTGGGGATTTAGGGATCGAGAAAGGATCGATCGAGAGGTGTTCGGATTTGGAAAATGGCAAGGGAGGGAGGTGATCAGGAAATTACTATGGAAGAAAGAAGAATATGGACTGTCGTAGACGAGTCTCGAAGTTCTGAAGAGAGAAGACGGCACGAGCGCCTATTGAGCTGTGGACAAATTATTTGATAGAAATCTAAATAGTTTATTAAAAGCTTAATAGTTGGAATCTAATTTATATTTACATTTATAGTTCAATATTTAATATTTTTAAAAATTAATATATTTAATTTATTATTATTATTATTTTAATTATAATTTGTAATTATTAAATAGCACCATTAGATAGTAATGTCTCATATTTAAGGTTCTTAGTGAATCAATCCACTCATTAAATAGCTCGAAATTAGTTCGCTCATTTTCATTAAGTTAATATAAGTTGATAATTGAACATGTTCAAACTATTTTATAAATTTGTAGATTAAGATATATTTGGGATAATTTTTTTATTGATTTTTAAAATAAATTTTTAAAACAAAAATTTTTAAAAATAATATATTTTCTCAACACTGACCCTACATGAGTGACCTACACATGGAAGATAATATATTTTTTTTCTCATGTTCAAAAGGGTAACATTTTTTGTAATTATCTAAAATATAATAAAATTCAAGGAGACTGAACATTCAATTATATTAAATGATATTTATGGAATTAAATATTTTTTTTCAATTAGTTATTATTTCATGTTTATTTAATTAGTGCAAACTATATAATATTTTTTTAAAGATATAAAAGCTATAACATCTTGTCAAAAGCATATTTATGTTCTATATTGGTATTATATCCATACCCCTAAAATCAGTGGATCATTATAGATCTTGCATTAAATTACAAAAATAATTTTTATTATAACAATATAGAATTTTTTAATAAATAAATGTTACATGTGTTACGCCTAATAAATATTTATAAATTCTTTAAAAATTCTGTAAAGTTAATATAATTCGTGATGTAAACCAAAAAAGTACAAGCAAATATTTTAAAATAATAAGTGCAAACGATTAAGATATATACAACAAAGTTTATAGATTTTATAATTGTTTGATAAATATGTCCTTAAATATTTTTTAATCAAGCTCCAATATTATTCTCTAAAAAAATTGAAAATTTCCCTTAATAAATAAACAGAGATTTATATGCAAATAAACTAAGAAAAAAGCTAGTCAGAGACTAAAGGTTAGCTGGCCAACCTAAGCTCTTTATTATTCGGCAGTAAAAGATCGACTAGCTATCTTGAGGAATACCGAATTATACAAAATAACGAGGAATAACATCATGTGAGGACCCAATACCGAGTTATTTCGAGCTATCTTGAGCAATGCCGAGTTATACAAAAGTTGTACCGAGTTTTTCCTAGAAAAAACTCGGTACAACTCGGTATTTCTCGATATAGCTCGGTATAACTCGGTATTGGTCTTCAAAAAGCGGTATTCATCGTTATTATCAAATAATACCTAGTAGTACCGAGAAAATACCGAGTTTTTAAGCGAAAATTTGGCTCCGACCGGACGTTCCTCTACGTCCTTGCACCGGATGTAATAAAAGTTCTGTCCGGCAAATTATTACGTCCGGTCACCGGACCTAGAAATAGGTCCGGATATCCTCAAAAAATTTAACACGTGAAATATACACGTGTCCGCAGAATTTTAAGTGAAGCGCGCCAAAAACGTAGATAAAACATAGTGAAAGCCCAGGTAAAGCGCAATCAAAGCGCAGTCAAAGCGCGGTCCACATGGCAACTTTTTAATGGATGTCCGGACCGGTGACCGGACTTGACAATTAGGTTTCATTTGGGATGGCTTCTCTACTGCTTAAAATAACTTTTTAGTATAAAAATTCAATTTTTTACACTAAAAAACTGCTTTAAGAAGCGCAAAAAAAAAATCATCCCAAATGAAACTTTAATTTGCTTGGGCAACAAAAATCAACATAGCCACAACAATCTTTGTAGCTGCATCCAATACATGATATATAAACTTTGTAAAACAATCATGTTTCCTCCACATTTGCCGCCTCATCATCACGAACTAAAACTTGCATTTTATTTTGAAAGGGGCAAGTCAGCATCCTCCTTGGAAATTTCATTTAAAAAATTACCCAAACCAACCACAATCTGTTCATCTTAGCTTATGAAAGTAGAAATATCATCAAGAATATTATAAACTACACCTAAAAAATAAATAAAGGAAACTTTTTTCACTCAAATAAAGAACAAAAAGTTAGTAACTTGTTCTTGGGAGATTACTACAACAACAACATTAAGCCTTTATCCCACTGAGTGGGGTTGACTACATGAATCATTTTTTCTCCATTGTATTCTGTTAGGAGTCAAATTCTCATTTAAATCTAATAAAGAAATGTCATTTCTAATATTTCCTAAAAGAATCTTTTTAGGTTTGCCTCTACCTTTCTTAACGTAAGTCAAATCTAATACATCTACTCTCCTAATAGAGTCATCAGAAGGCCACCATTTTATGCGACTAAACCATCTAAGGCTCTCTCTGATCTTATCTTTCATTAGAGCTACTCCAACCTTTTCACATGCATGCTCATTTCATATCCCATCTTAAAAGTAAAGCAACTCATCCACATGAGCATCTTCATCTCTACAACACTTAACTTAATATTATGCTTCTCTTTTAATGGCCAACATTCCGCGCCATAAAGCATTGCGGGTCTTACCACCATCTTATAAAATGTTTCCTTAAGTTTGAGGAAAATTTTTCTATTACACAACAAGCCCGATGCATTCTTCTACTTCAACCATCCAACTTGAATTCTACTAATAATATCCCCATCTATTTCACCATCACGCTAAATAATAGACTCAAGATAACTAAAATTTGTAATCTTATTAATGACTTGATTTCCCAAATTCACAATCCCCCACTAGATCTATTACTACTAAAATTACACTTCATATATTCAGTTTTAGATCTACTCAAAAGAAAACTTTTAGACTATAAAGTTGACCTCCATAATTCGAATTTACTTCAACTCCTCTCTAGTCATACTAACAAGAAGAATATCATCAGCAAAAGGCATACACTAACGTACAACTTGTTGCAAATGTCTGCTAAGAGCATCCATGACTAAAGCAAAAAAAGATATGGGATTAAGGTTGCCCCTTGATTTAATCCAACTAAGATAGGACAATACTTGGTAAAACCACCTTGTGTTTGAACTTAAGTAACAGCTTATGCGTACATATCCTTAATGACTTGAATATAAGCATTATTAACCTTTTTTTTCTAGAACTCTCCATAGCACTTCTCTTGGAACTTTATCATATGCTTTCACTAAATAAATAAATATCATATGAAGATCCTCCTTATTCTCTCTATACTTCTCCATCAAATCTCTCAATAAGCATATAGCTTCCATAGTAGACCTACCCTGCATGAATCCAAATTGATTTTGAGAAACACTAATATCATATCATAACCGATGCTCCATAACTCTCTCCTATTCTTAAGAGATTGACTGAGAAAAATGATCTTCTTATTATAATTCTCAGATGTATAATGCACATTATTAATAGTTCTTGAAGGTTTATAAACAAGGTTTCATTCTCTTCAAACAGCTATAGTGGCAACAACCTACTCCTCAAAATGAAACTCGGGTTGGTTCTACTCAGTCATCCCCTCACTACTTCATCGCCAGCAAAGTGAGACTCAATCTGCCTAAGCAAAATTCATTGAATAATTGCGAAAAGCTTTCGTCATGAAAGACTCGAGCACAAAAGAAAGCTTTTAAAAAATAGGTCGCTAAGGAGTGAAGGAAAACAGTGTATGTAAAGAAGCAAATGAATTAATGAATGATTATTTATGGGGAAGTCATGAAAGTTGAAGTGTCACAAAGTCACATCTATAGTCATCATTTCAATCATTCAAAGCATTAAATCAGAAACTAAACCATAGGTCTTCAGCAATCAATTACACAGATTTAAAATAGCACATCTTAGGGAGCTGAAGAAACAAAACACAAGTCAAACAGCTAGCATTTATGAAGTTTCTTCTTTTCTAATATACTTCTTGATCTTCATATGCTTAAGAATTACAAAAAAATTCAATAAGGAACCTGCAAAGTCATTAAAAGAAATAATGGATATTATAAACTTGAAACAATCTTTCAGATCAAAAGAAGAGTAATAGTTATCAATTTCATGATCACCTGGGACATAATAGTTTAGGCAATCTATTCTCATATTCCTCTAAAGTTTTTAAAAGAAACATAAGAATCGAGGAATTAGTTACAAACAATATCATCTAAGACAAGTTAATCAATTCATATTGCTATTATGAATCTGCTTCAGTAAGTCACCACTAATTAAGGCTTAGTTTGGGACGGCTTTTTTGCTGCTTCTTAAAGCAGCTTTTTAGTTGAAAAATTAAAAATTTGTTACTAAAAAACTGCTTTAAGAAACAGTAAGAAAGCCGTCCTAAACGAAACCTAAATCAAGTAAAAGTACGTTATTTGACATACTATCTCCTAGCTTGACAACAGAACTCAACACTTCCAAACTGGAATCGCCATAGGGAAGGTTACTTGACCAATTACAATGAATTTGTCAAATGAGCTCGACTAACATATAATGAAGTTGGCAAAAACATAATAAAAAAAAGGGACCTTCATTCTCAAAGATCTTGTGTTTTACTTGGAACTCATCATGAGTTCCCTATGTACTTTAGTAAGTGCAAACCAGCTAGGCTAATGCATTTTAAAAGAAGCATTTTGTTAAGCCTAGTTATATAATATTAAGTCTAGAAAATTAACTCATATTTTGACATCGGTACATTTTGACAAAAATATAATGAAAACTCAAAGCATCTTCCTCAAAGCTTGTATTTCTCTTTTGAACATAGTTCAAACTTGTTAGCAAGATTCTAGTATCAACCAAAACTAAATTTGAATCCCATAAATATAACTCATACTTCAATATACATATATATATATATATATATGGTCAAGTGGTTGTTAGGTTGTATCTTCCTAGAGATAAAAAAGTGAATATCAACACGTGCGTTCCTCTCATTGTTAGCCGAACCTATTAGGGTCCGTTTGTTGACCTCCTCTTTGGCATCCATCATTTGCATAACCTTATTGTATATTTTATTGGTCGGTTCACCTTCCTACATGTTCCATTATTGTGTCTGATGAGAGATCAAATTGCACATTTTATCTCGATTCATCGTTATCTTTAGAATTTATTTCTTTTGATCATATTTTATCTTTTTTATTATATTTTAAATACATATGTGATCGGATCGATTCCGATTAGATGAAAATTTTACATAAATTGATGCAATTGAATATTTCATGCACATATTCATCTTCTACTTAATTTTTTTTTTATTCATGCCTCATTTTGTGAAACAGATTGCACGAGTGAATCTGAATCGCCGAGATCTTTCAAACAAGCTCATTCGAGCTCGAATCAAACATTGTTTGATGTGTGTGGAGAGAGAATTTTAGAGGGCTTTTCTTAGTAATTTAATAATTAAAATCATATGAAAATAACAAAAAAACTTTAAAATGAATTAAAACATAAAATAAAATATATACATACATATCTAATAAATAAAATATAAAATTAATTCCTATTAAGCTTGCATACAAAACTATTTTACCTTACTTTTTAATATCCTCCCAAATGAAGCAAGTTTGGATCAATGGATGATTTTTAATCACAAGTATAGTATGATCAATTCTGTTTTTCAAGAGTAGCAAGCCAAACTCAATCTGAGCAATTTAATTGAGAGTTTCATTTGATAGGGGCAACTGGTTAAAAAAAAAGAGCCTCTCCTCCCTTTCACATAAGACAAAAGAACAAAAGACAAAAAAAAGGACTGAGGCACATAATACAAGTCTCTCTTTGTTTTGGCATGATATTTTTCTTTCGAGCTTTGCCTCCTTTGATTTGAACAGACAAAAGACAACAGTCAGCTCCTTTATTTCATTAGTTATAAAATATTTTTTAATTAGTTTAATTATTAATTATATTGCTAATTATCTCATTAATCTAGAGTTTGCTTTTCATCTTCTCTATTTTACTTTTTCTCCTCCCCATTTCTTCATGCTTGCTTCGTCCTTGTGTGCTTCGCGTGAAGTTTGACGAGTTGATGTAGTGTGTTGAAAGAGTCGCTAAATAAGCTTATTCGCCTCCTTCAACGACGTTGGATTGGAACTCCCGATGGGAGCTGCTGCAAAAGTAACCATCTTTATTCCTTTCGCGCGCTAAACACTCCGAAGCATAGAATTTAGTAAATATGAAATTTATAGCAAAAAGAGGGGAACATATGATTTCTTCTGCTGTGAGATTTACATGGCGCTCAAATCCTGTTTGACTTCGGACGCTCACTAGGGTTGCAGGAGTGGTAGTCAAAGAGTGCGTGAGACGCTAGGGTCGAATTGTGTTCGACGTGCACTGTGGTATACTAAGTTGAAGCTATTGTTCCCACACACTGCACTACAACACATGAGAGTCCTATGTGGTTGGGGTTTCGACGCTACTCGAGAGTTTGAACAATTCACTTCTATGTATAATGAAAATCTTCTGCAATTTTTTTCTGATTATACTGATTATACCCCTGTTGTGTGTTCTGTAGATCCAAAAAAAAGGATTGAGGCATAAAATACAAGCCTCTCTTTGTTTTGGCATGATGCTTTCTTTCAGGCTTCGGCTCCTTTGATTTGAACAAACAAAATACAGCAACCAGCTCTCTTTAGTGCCTCTCTCTCTCCCTCATGACAACACTCTTTTCTTCCTATCTTCATTTTTTGAAACTCCCTCTTTCATATCTCTCGGCTATAAAGGGTTCGACAAAGCAAAAGAAGAAAGAGAGTAAACTGGCTCTCTTGCTCATGTCAAGCGGAAGTTTCGGACAGCTATTCCCTCTATCTTGTGTCTCTCCCTCACATTTCTCACTATTTGTCCAAAAGAAGAAAGAATGTGCTGCTGCATTCAACCTCTTCCCATTCAAACCGAGAGGAAAGGCTCTCCGGCCTAGTGTTGGTTCATTCTTTCCAGAGAAAATAGGGGTTTGCTACTATCTCATCAATCTTCCACTCAAAAAAAAAAAAAAAAAATCTTCCACTCCAATTTGAGTAAGAATTATTGTGTATAATTTTTTTTTTTTTGCATACAGAGTTAAGAGTGTCAAAATTTCATTTCTATGGGACCACTTTTATCTTAGAATATATAGTGCTAAAATCTTTTTTGTTATTGGCAAATATGCTTAGATTTGTATCTGTTATGTTAAGACTAATGTGCTAATTTTTTTAAAAAAAGAATAAGCGCCAACTTTTTTCTTGTTGATAATTAATGTGCTGAAATTACATTTGTGTTTGGATTTTGAAGGCCCTTGAGATAATCTTGCTGGAATTATTTTTACTGCTATATTCAGGAAGAGGTTGAATAGCAGCAGACCCTTTTTACCGAATGGAGAGATGTGAGGGAGAGACACGAGAAGGAGGGAATAGCTAGATGAAACTTCTACATCACGTGAGTGGGAGAACCGGTCGTCTCTCTTTCTCCTTTTGCTTTGTCGAACCCTTTGTAGCCAAGAGATATGAAAGAGGGAGCCTCGAAAAATCGAGAGAGGAATAGTGTTGTCGTGAGGGAGAGAGAGAGAGAGTTGGCTATTGTATTCTGAGTGTTCAAATTGGAGGAACCAAAGCCTGAAAGAAAAGCACCACGACAAAACAAAGAGAGATGTGTTCTATGCCTCAAAGTCCTTTTTTTGTCTTTTGCTTTTCTTGTCTTATGTGAATGGAATGGAGGGAGCTGTACTTGAATATGTTATTTTTTTTTAAGCCCACCGCCCATATTCAATGGGAAATCAAATGAAACCCTCAATCAAATAGCTCGGATTAAGCTTAGCATTGCTACCCTTGAAAAGCAAAAAATATATTGTTATACCATGATAAAAAAATCAGTCATTGAACCCAAGCTTGCCTGATTTGGGAGGATATGAAAAGATTAGTTTAAATAGTTTAATATGTAAGCTTAATAGAAATTAATTTTGAATTAGATTTTATATTTTATTTAGGATAAATGTGTATATATTTTATTTTGTCTTAATACATTTATTATTTTTTAATATGATTTCAATTTATTTTAATTATTAAATTTATTAAGAAAATGCCCCATAAAATTCTCTCACTTCGACACACATCAAACGATATTGATTCGAGTACAAATGCACTCGTTTGAAAGGCCTCGGTGATCCAGATGCGATCGAGTAGTCTGTTTTTCACAAAACAAGGCACGAATAAAAAATTTATGTACAAAAAGAATATGTGCATGAAAGACTCAAATGCATGAATTCACAAAAAATACTCATCAAATCAGCATCAACTAAATCACATATATTTTTAAAACATAATAAAGAACAAAATGTGATCAAAAGAAATAAATTTTAAAACTAATGACGAATTGAGATATGTGCAAATTGACCATTCATTAAACACAATGGTGCAACATGAAGGAAGGTAGACCGACCTATAAAATATACAACAAGGACATGCAAGTGAGCAATGCCAAAGAGGATGTCAACAAACAAACCCCCAATATGTGCGACAAAAATGAGAGAAGTGCACGTGTTGGCAGTTGACCTCCCTATCCCTAGGAAGATACAACGTAACAACCACCCGATCATAGATCTGATGGTGAAGAAAGGAACAATCAACAATCACCTACCATAGGTCTAACGGTGAAGAAAGAAGAAATGATTCACCTCCACCTAACTGCATGCCACGAAACATAAACATATAGCCTTTAAAAGGCCATAAACCACAACTTAAATCCTACCGTGGTGCCCTCAAGCAAATAACAAAGAAGCAAAGCAAAAAGAACAAGCAGCCTCTAGCTGGAGAAAAACTTACAAGATAAGTAAAAACCAGAGCCAGAAACAAGTATAGCAATAGAACACTTATCAGCAATAAGTATCAATGAAGAATATGGGGCAACAATTTAATATGAATTGGACTAAAAGAATTCAGATTGACCTAATTACTTTCAGTACAGATTCAGGTCTAAAATCTTGACCCAATATCCAAAATTAACCCTATTATTATTCATATTCAAGTTTAATGAATAAACGAATCATGTTCAAGTTAAATAAGTCATGTTGATCCAAAAAAAATTTCCGAACCGTATAATAAACTTACATAGTAATCTTCTTAATGAAATTAATCATCTTAACCCACATTAAATTTAACAAAACTAAAGAATGTCAATTTGTTACTCATTAAAGCCAAAAAAATCAATAATTTCTCATCATTTGAATACCACATTCTTGTTGCTTTTAATAATTTTGCTCACACCACTAAAATATATATTCATAACTACTCATCTAAGTTATACAACAAATTTCTCATCTACATATAAAAGATGTAAATTATTACAATATTAAAAGAAACTGCATTATAATTTACATGAATATTGTTATCATGTTAATAATTTTTTAATTCCATTATTTACTTATCTATCATAATATGGTATGCCAATAGATGTTTACGTTTATTCATGCATACCTACAGATATAATAAATATACAGAAGTTTATACATGTAACTACATAAACATATGCATGCAAATGTATAATTATAATTTATCACAATATTATATAAAAATATAATATCATGCTAAATCCAATATATTACAAAAAAAATCTATTAATTTTTTCAAAGGAGTAATGGTTCTGCAATACAGGCAACCAAATATCCCCTAATTTCTAGCATTCCTTCTCATTACCCAAATCCTTGGAACTTGAACACCAACAAAACCCCCGTTTACCAGGCCCCTAAACCTACCAACCCAAAACCATTCACCAAACAAAGTAATCCACTGTTCATGAGCTCCATACGTTCACATTCCAATACAATAACTATTACACCTATAAACTTACGAGGAAAATTTTCAGAGCTGCCAGCATATTCGAACTTCCTTATGATAATCTATAATCAATAAATGGCTAGCAATAACTTCAAAAGGAAAAAAAAAAAAAAAATTTAAACTAGATGTCAACGAGGAAAAAAAAACAGGAAAGTACAAGCAATCAAAATTTAATCAAAGAAGAAATACAACTACTTCAAACAAGAACATAAAAGAAAATCAATGCAATCAATTTAAACATAAACATGTAAAAAGGAAACTATAAATTGAGCAGAAATTAGAAACACTCATCAAACTACATAAAATTGTTTGGGCTCACTTTGACCTGATAATATCAAATAAACTATTTAACAATAAGCCCAGTGAGATATACTGTGTTACTGTAAAACGTGCAAAGAATGACATATAAACTCAAGTCGAAACCAGAAACACTGGTGTAACTACATAAAGTTGCCATGGCTCATGTACAATACAGAAAATCAACGAAAAAATTTAATAATATAACCAGTTAAGATACTGTATCTAACTACATAAATTTGGTAGGGCTCATTTTCACCACATATTATCAATTAAAACATTTAACAATAAGCCTACTGAAATATACTGTGTTCTGTAAAACATACAAAGAAGTACCTATCAACTAAAGCAGAAAGAAGAAACACAGGTCTAACTCCATAAAATTTTCATGGCTCTCTTAAACTAAAGAAAATAAACGAAATCATTTAATAGCAATATAGCATACCTGGTAAAATACTGTGGTAGTGTAGAAGTAACAGCCACGAAAACAAAAAAAATATAGATATATACTTTCCACTCAACATAGGGACTAAGTGGACTCAGATACCAAATTTTTTTATGAATCCCTTCACTAATAGCCTACCAGTGTGAAACAAGCTCTCCAATGGTCAGAGCCCCCCACATTCACCCTTGGAAATCCAAGACCCTCTTGTGTGAGCTCAAATCCCAAGCAAGTCCTCATCAACAGATGTTGTTAAAATTGCTAGGTGCACTTAAGGCTATATGACTACATATTCTCTATGGTGTTAGGCAATAGCCTACATGCTTCTGAGTGAACTAAGATGCTAAAATATTCACATATTTTAATTATGAAGATTACTTTTGGAGGATATAATATAATAATAATCACATGAAATATTACACTATAGTAGGGAGAAAATGCATTTTCAAGTATTATTCCATCCCAAATCTAGAGATTAAAAAAAACTTTGCAAATCTAGAGATTAAAAAAACTTTGTCACCCAAGCTATTCTTCCCATCATAACAATTGTAGCCCCTCCAGCTCTTCTTCTGTCACCTTAGTATATCCTCCTCATCAAAATCAATTATGATATATATAAAAGCTCTTGTATGCAATTATGCATGTTTAGTTTGACATAGGGGTGTAATTTCGCGAGCCGGTTCGCAAGCAAAACTCGTTAACGAGCTCATGAGACGAGCTTATCGAGCCACAAGTTCAAGCTCAAGCCTATACTCGAGCTTGTATATTAAACGAGCTCAAGCTCAGCCTGGCTCGACTCGAAAGCTCGTTGAGCCACTCTATTAACTTAAAATATTAAAAACTTAATTTAAATTAGTATTATATAATATATTTTAACATTTTTATAATAATTCTATATTAAAAATAAAAACTTTATAAAAACTAAATTTTTTAATTTAAAACTAAGAAATAGAGCTCAATAATCGAGTCAAACACGAGCTTTCCAAACAACCTCGAGCAATCGAGCCAAGCTCGAACCTATAAAATTTTTAACAAGTCAACCTCTAGCATAGTAAATGAACTCAAGTTGAGCTCAAGCTCAGTAAGAACAAAACAAGCTTATCTCAATTAGGCAAATCCTCGAGTCAACTTGTTTACACCACTACTTTGACATATTTCCTAGGGAGCATCCCTTATTCTCTACTTCCGATACTCTTCTATATCACCACTCATCAATTCTTCATAATAAAACACCAATTTATTTAATGCAATAGAGATTTTAGAACTCACCTTTCCAATCAACTGCTCATTAATATCATCCATGTCATTGAGAAAGATTGAAACAATGAGATTTTACATCTTGTGATAAGCCTTAAGAGCTTGATTTTACTTCACATACACTAAATCAAGCTTTTTTATGATTCAATATGTATTTAGAAGTGACTTTTAAAGTTCCCAAACATTTTATCATATTCATTGCTTCATATAGATTCCAAATCACATATCATGGTTATATATAAAGGTGAGAACCTCATCACCTAGAAATTTAAACCAAAGGAATCACCTAAGCAATGCCATAGGAATGGTGCTAGCTAGGGAAGAGTGTGAGCCACAATAGCCTAGTCTTGCCTCACCTTGTCGAAGCGCCTAAGCAAGCGGGCAAAGAGCCTTTAATCATACTGTCGTCAACCACGCCTACCTGAACAATATGAACTCTACCTAGCCTATGGAAACCAAAGGAGAAGTCAAGGGGATCACTAGGGGATGCACTTACAGCTAGAGAAGTCATGACATCAATGGAGAAGACATTAATAAAGGAACATGTAACACATTTACAAAAAAGGACATTAAACCTCAATCCCATCAGCATGAGTCTGTGATTGGATCATTAGTTCATTAGTATATGACTAAAGGTGTAATATACCTATTAGTTTAAACAATGTATTTATGTTCAACAAACTCCAACTTGGTTGATCTTGTACATTGTAAAAGCATATGCAAAATAATAATAATAGAAAGAGGAGAATAAAATTTTCATAGAATATGAGAATATAAGTCTTACAAACAGCACAATTTATGAGATAAATGAAATATAATAGGTCTTGGATAATTGAAACATTATAAACTCTAAACACTTTGAATTATGTTTTATGAAATGATAAGAATTGCATACACTAAAGAAACCAAGGGCTATGTGGGGGAGCATTCCCCTGTCCCTCTTCCACCAGACACATACATTAACTAAATTAGATATTTATAAAACTTCTTCCAAACTTATAGTTAATTGTGATGGCCACTATAAATAACTTATCTAAAGTATTGTTCCGAGTAAGCCATTGATTAAGTACAAGATACAATGCACTAAGAAGGCACCAAGATTAAAGACAGAAATTTCCTAAGGAAAATAACTACTTATGGATCGAAAATATGACAACAAGTCATGTGTCATGAAAAGATACTGAAAATCAAAAACTAAAAATATATGCATAATTGCATGTGATCTGCATAGAAAACAGGATGTGTTTCACTATTTGTCCTCTACAGCGTATCAGGAGAAAAAAAACAGAATTTAAACAAGCAATTATAACTTACAGTTCATAGGTGTGCTTCAGATGCAATATATAGTCTAACCCATGGATTCCAGACATATTTTCCATGACCAGAAAAGAGACTATCCTCATCACTAATGATTCAATCGTTTAAATGATTTAATCGATTAAAAACAGAACAACAATCGTAAGTACGAACTGAAGGAATTCCTCTAACAAGAGCAGTAAAGCATTATTTGAAAAACACAACTTATAGAACCATAAAAGTTTCGGTTGTACACAAATAAAGACCAATAGAGCATAGACTCAAAAACAAACAAACAGCCGGCTGAAATCTGAAACACGGATTTACCAGTCAACGGGACAAAAGAAAGTTAAAAGCATTGGAAAAGATTAGAGTATCGAGCCTTCACCAACCGGGCCTTCCTTCCCAGCGGATCTCCTTTCAGTCCTGCCGCTTGAGCTTCTCGACGCGCTGGCTAAGCTGTTCGATGCGAGCAACGAGGTTTGTGACAGAGAACAAAAGCCAGTAAAGTAGCAGCGCGGCGGCTATCAGGAGCCCATTTCGCTGGCTCTTCATGATCGATTTCTGATGGCGAAGGTGCTCCATCGGCGTGCACGCGTGCTCCTGGTCGCACGTCGGCCGCGTCTCGTACTTCCAGTATATATCCATCAGCAAGAAGAGGCAGAACGGCACAACCGATAGCATCGGCTTGAGCGAGTTCCGCGTCACCGTCACAAGCCCCGCGCGGAGACGGCCAAGCCCTGGTAGAGTAAGGAGAAGTAGCATTACCGCCTCTGCGCCGGCAGCGTATCCAAGGACAACCCACTCCAGAGCCATTCCAGTGCGATCGGACTTCAAAATCCCTAAATCGCCTCCTTTGCAGGGAAAAATCTCACTGCGTTGCACAAGCGCAAGAAACTGGCTTCTTTATCGATGCGGAGGTTGCGCGACGTCCGGAACTAGGGCTAGTTTGGGAAAATAGTTATAGCTGCATAAAAAAGTAATTTGGATATTATAATTTTTTTAATATTTTAATAAAGAGGTCTTTACTTTTTGACATAAATTTCATTGTAAAAAATAAATTTTTATTATAAATTAAAAAAAAAAACAATAGCAATAATCAAACGGCTGAAAAAAGCTACTTCAAATAGATGCTGTAAAATAATTAAAAGATTGAGGGTGATATCGTAATTATAACTTTTTTAAAAGAAACATTTAAAAAAGATCATACTTATCTCGTTAACTCACTATTGACTCACTAGTTATGTATTGAGCTGAGGTCAAGCGGGCTTACGAGTAAAATTGACTCACTTACATAGTTACACCCCTATTTATTTCTCAACTTTAATATTTTCAATAAATTGTTTGATTTTGTAGATGATACAGAGAGCAAATTGGTCAAAATTTAAAATTAAAAAAAATATAATCTTGTTTTGAATCAAAGTTGAGTCAAAATGAAAATATTTTATTTTAATATTATCTTCAAATTAATTTAAATGAAATTTTGATTAAAAATATATTTAGAAATATAATTATATATATAACAATTTTTTGAAGCTACTATGGGTAATATATATTTTACAAAAAATAATTTTTTATAGTTATCACACACTAATAAATATGATAATAAAAATTAATTTTCATCACTAAAAATATTAAAACTTAGCAAGATAACAATATTAAAACAATAATATGCCAATGGCCTAAAAATTAAAATTATAAAAAAAAAATCCTAAATGAACCCTTAATATTTTGGTAAGAGGAAAACATAAATGTTCAATAGTTACATAAAGTCATGATTTTGGGCTCTTCTAGTCATAATTATCTTTGCCTTTAAACTTGGTAATTCTTACAACATAGAGATGTAAGCAAATTAATTGGTCCTTTATATTTTTGGACTTTCCATCAAAAATTACATTAAGTAGTTTTTTGACAAAGCACCTATGGAACTAAGCTGTCAAATTTTTCGGTGAAAAACATCCCTTGAATATTCAACAATTATCGATGATAGTTGCGATCAAAATTTTTAATGAATTAGGGACAGTCTGAACCACGTAAATATTTTGTAGCACGGCTCTTTCTGTTGTAAATTGAACGGTAATTTCTGGCGCAACTTATCGTGGTTTTTCGGTTTAGAGTTTTGGCTACTAATCAAGAGGTTTATGGTTCAAGTCTTCAGTATGTGATATGTGTATGAGTTTGCCTTAATTGTTCTAAATGTCGAAAAAATAGGTAATTTATGGTGGATCTAGGTTGTGGGTAAGGCGTCAAAAATTCTCTGTTTACAATGCATCATATTATGTCAATATTTACATCGAAAAATCTACTGGTAATCCACATAAATTTTGTTATTGTGAAAAAAAAACAAAACATCGATAGATGTTTTGTATAAGATTTCAACGACGATTTAATTTTTGCCATAAATCCACCAAAAAATTTAATTTTCGATGGAAATAGCTCATTTTTTATGGATTTTACTCTCATAAATATTTATTTTGCTTGTAGTAATGGAGAACTATTCTTCGTTACCTGTAACGCACGTAATATCATGATCGATGCAACATAAAAGGGGATAAGTATTAAGAAGCTGGGCAACAAAATTGTGGGTAACATTTCAAAGAACTATTCATCATTTATAATATATTGAAATAGGGGAAAAATGCTCTTCAATTATTGTGCTCATAAGCATCTACATTTCAAGGCACTATTCATCATTTAAAATATCTTGAAGCGGGAAAATATACTTTTCAATTATTGTGCTCATAAAAGTCTACATTCTAGCATTAGATATGGCATGATGTCAATATCATCATTGGATCTCCGAGAACATGAGAATTTTCTTCTAATCCTCAAGAGGTTCATTCTTGTTCTTAGGATGTTCTTCTCATTCTAAATAGACTTTTCATGGAAATCAACTCCTAACCTAAAGGATATCTCCCCATTCTTAGTAGATTCCCCTCAATAGTTGTATGATCAATCTCAATCTCGAGGAATATTCAATCTTGTTGCTCATTAAATTACGTAGTGATTCTAAGGATATAATTGACATGTTGATGATAGCATTTAACGCTATAGCAATATCTCTATAAACAAAATGTGCACCACCATAAACCTAGTTCATTATAATTGCCATGTGGTGATTGGAGAGCCACCCCTTTTAATGTGGTAACACAACTAAAGAAGATGAAATCTCTTCCATAGCTCAAAGAGTAGGATGAGTGAAGTGATAGCTTCAAGGAACCCACCCCTAATTTATAATTTTCTTATGGAAACACAACTAGCACATCAACATCTCATCACTATGAAATCTCCCTACATGCCTCAAATAAGGTAAATATTCATAATTATATTTATTATAATTATTCTATCCCTTATAATGATGCAATTATATGATGTGCAGTGTTAACTTACATCATATCCCAAGATGAAATAATGCAAGGTGTATGGCAGTGGACTTTTGAGGGAAGGGCTGAGATGAGTGATTTTAATATGTATGAGGAGATGTATGGGAACCCAATGAATGTTATTTGGGGCTTAAAAGGCTTTAGGTAGCAGGAGATCTAAGGGTTTTCAAGATTTATCTAGGAATAACGGGTTGAGCTGATTTTTAGCTATTTAATTTTATCTGAAGCTTAAGAAAGAGTTAAGTGGATAAATAATGGGTATATGAATTATATGAATAGCTTGGGATGTTTAAAAATGATGTGAAAGTTGTTAGGGGTTGTGATATGAAAGTTTTGGTGTGTGGAGGTAAAAGAAGGAAAGGTGGCAATGTTGTGTATATTTTGACTAAATTATATAACTTGGTGGGAGAATAAAAGAGTTATTGAACTTAAAGAGAGTTTTAATAACATTGAGGGGCATGTAAGGAATCATAAAAGTACCATTGACCCATCACAACACAACCTAAGTTGATGGCCTAAAGACAAGGAAATATTTGTCAACATCTGCTAACTCATTTACTTGTGTACAAGGTTATGTTGTTTAATGTCTTCTAACTCATCATCTTATAAATGAGATGACTCCTATCAACATATCTTAAAATTTTTTCATGCCTCACTTTCATCTGTCACCTCAATGTGCATGAAGAGATGTCAACATGCCATTGAAAATTCTCATTTTAAATTTATTTTGTGTTATAAAATATTTTGCTCGCAAAATTTTTTTGATATGTTTTAAAAAGTTTAAGTGTGAAAGTATGAATTCAATTTAAGATAAATTTAATTTCAAAACTTGATAATAATCTTTAAAAAATTTAATAACTAAATTAGGTGGTACATATAATTTTCGGAGAATAAAATAAGATAAAATTTATTTTTATGCTTCATAATAATTGTAATTGGCTAAATATGTTAATTATTTATTTTTAAAAAGGAATATACTCAAAATTTACTTTGAGCTGAAATGCCCCCTTTTTAATCCATGGATTGCTTACGTGAATCTAACACGATTTTTTTTTGTTTGAGTTGGATTATGTTTGACCCACAGTTCTAATTTTATTCTAATCAAATTTGAACTAAGTTTGAAACTAATTCAAACTTGTGGTTCAAATTTAATTTGAAATTGTGATTCAAATTTAATTTAAACCGCCACGTTTGAATTGGTGGTTCAAAGTCGTAGTTAAAATAATTCGAACATAGTTCTAAACAAAAGTTTGAATAGTTTGAACCTGTGTCAAACTATGACTTCAATTTAAGTTAACTAATGGGGTAGACAATCAAATTTTATTTCTTATCAAAGAGTTTCCTCAATCATGTTTTCAATTTCCTTCACCAAAATAGTCTATGTATTCACTTAAATGATGCGATATCAAATAACCATTTATACATTACTTGCCTAAAAAAACTACAACAAAAAATAGTTATTGGATAGGAGTGTGTGCTCTTAGTAATATTATTAAAGCTCTCTAAAACATTGGTTGTGATCATGTTGTATTACTTCTTAAGAAAGAAAGCAAAATCCAACAATTCAAAGCCAACTTCATTCTCTAGATAGAAACCTATGGTAAGGTTCTTGACTCATATTTATCAAAGTGCCTATAAAACTCAATCATTATGTAAGCTTTATAATCCAAATGCTACTTGTCATGACAAAAATCAATTTTACGCTTCACCATGGTATTCATTGCATAATGATGAGCATGAGCTCCATGGTGTGCCTTTGAAAATGTTGTGGATAAAGCATTAACAATGTTATTATGTTAGTCAGAGATGAGCATTAAGTTTTCCACTATATTGATTGACTCACTTAGTTTGTGTTGGATAAAACATTACCAATGTTGTTATTGATAAATACATCCATGAATTGTTATTTTCTAAGTTAGCTACTATAAAATGCATTGTGTAAATATTTGTGTTAACATCTTGCTATTATGTTATGTGTAAAGTATAACCACAACGCATATTCAAAAATACTTCATCCACACTTAGTGTTGGATAACATACACTTTTGAAGCATTGAACACAAATTCCTAAAGAAAAGCAAACATGCTTGAAATATCTTGTAATTTTAAGCTATAGATCATAATTATCCTTCAATTTTTTTTTTTTTCTATTTAGCATAATATATATATATATATATATATATGTATGATGATA
Source organism: Dendrobium catenatum (assembly GCF_001605985.2). Lineage (NCBI taxonomy): Eukaryota > Viridiplantae > Streptophyta > Magnoliopsida > Asparagales > Orchidaceae > Dendrobium > Dendrobium catenatum. The sequence continues at coordinate 367,801 of NW_021319218.1, forward strand.
ATTTCTGAAAGGATGCTTTAGTAGACCTTCTTACAAATGTGATAGATAGCTTGCTTATGACATCACAAAATCTCAAAAGATAAATTAATAATATAGTCTTTTTTCACATTTAAATTAATCATCTTTGACTTTAAATTTGGTCATGTTTAATGAGCTACTTATTGATTATATATCCAATGAGCCAAGCTTGAGTTTTCCAATTGACTTTCAATCTAACATTCAATGTGCAAGTGAGTTTTGATTTTTGGCTCTTGTTCACAACTAAATTTTATTTTGACACCTTTCTTGCTCGCTAGTTCCATGAATACTTCTCAATAGTGCAATATATATACCGAACATATTTATTTAATTTCTTCATCTTAAATTAAAAATACCATTGCTTCATGACTTGACTTATTTTCTTTTTTAAACTCATCTTTGTTCACAAAAAATTGGCCAACATCTAAATGAACATAGTACAAACTTGATCATGCAATCATTATTTCATCGTTCATTGATTTAGAAGTACTTTCAAGCACTAACCCTTGTATAATATTAGTTATTTATGTGTTTCTATATCTTAAATTATTATTTTTAGCCCAAATTTATGTGAAGAATTAGAATATCTTACTCATTTGTTAGTTTCAGTTAGACATAAGTGGGCTTTAATCTCCAATGTAAACTTTAGTATTTAAGTACTTATTGAGTCACTATCATCTTTAGCAGTTTTACACATAGTATATCCACAATAATGTCAACATAAATGAAAGACAGTGGATTGACTGACCTTGCATTTATTTTATTTGCATAATAATATATAATTGAAATGTTTGTAAATAATATACACACATATGAGGTACTGTGTTGAATGAATATTTAAAAAATTAATATTATAATCTGCTAATATTTTTATTGGAGGAATTAAAACTATGGATTATACTAGCCAAAGTGATACATCATCTCTAATTTCACACTAAAATAGTTCTTATCAATTGTTATAACTTTGCAAGTAAGATATATGAGACATTTAGGGGAAATACTTCTATATGTGCTTGACCTTCTAATTAATGACTTGTTATAGATGGGATAAGAAGGTTAAAACCTAATGATAACTAAATTATGCGTTTGAACATGATTCAAACCTTATTTGAACACGTTCGAACATGGTTCCAACATGTGCTAGAATATAGTTCAAACATGCCTTGGAACATGGTTCAAATATATGTTCAAATCAAGTTTGAACAAGTATTCAAATTGGTTGAGACACGATTTGAATGTTTGTTCGAACAAAGTTCAAACATATTTCAAATAAAGCTTGAAACAATCTATTTGATTCCCTATTTAGCTTCACATTAGAGTTACATCAAATGACCTAATTTGTTTGGATCATATAATATACTATTCAATTTTTGTATATCGAAACATTCTGAATAGTAGAGAGATTAAGAGGTTAATGTCCTAGCTCTGTAAGAAGATCTAACACACACACATAGAAAAGAGAGAGATATATAAGAATCATAAGAGATGTCAGAACATTAACATGAAAATCTCTGAAAATGGAAAAAAAGCATGGGACCTTACCCAATTAAGATAATTTTACTAATGTTTGTCATTGATTAAAAATGATACTCTTCCTTGGGGGAAGGCGTTGGCACAATGCAAAAAATATACACTGTGTAGAGTACATTACATAGTTGGAGTTGGAAGAATCAAATGATATAAGAGATTATTATATGAGATTTTTAGATTGTTCATTTGATTGGCATGATCGTAGTTGGGCGACATAAGTCATTGGCACTGTAGTCGGGCAATGGAGGTTAGAGGGACTATAGTAAGGTGACTGAGATAGGAAGGATCATAGTTGGGCAAAGGAGGTTAGAGGGATCGAAGTCCGGTGACAGAGGTCAGATGGACCGATGTTAGGCAACAGAGATCAGATGGACCGTAGTCGAGTGACTGAGGTCGGAAGGATTGTAAAAAGCGAGCAATGAAGGTTGGATGGACCTTAGCGAGTGAGTTAGGTCGAAGGGAATATAGTCGGGTAATAATTTTCTAAGGACCATAGTCAGGCGAAGAAGGTCCGGGGATTTGTAGTAGGGCGACAAAGGTCATAGGGGTCATAGTGTAACAACCTGCAAAATCTAGAAAATATTTTAAAATAACAATAATAATAATAAATTTCTATTTGAATTGGAGCATTATAGTACTGTTCTTGAAAGTGTAGCGGCGCCAAAAATTGTCACCGCGGTATTAAAGGCTTTGTTCTACAATAATTCTGATATGCATCGTAACGATGCTAGGTCATGGCGACGTGGTATTGAGCACTGAAATGAGATTATATATATATATATATATATATATATATATATATTTCTTTCCACATTGCTCCCTTACTCTTTCACACCGTAGCTTGCCATTGAAGATAAGAAGAGAAGGGAAAAGGAGGAAGGAGGAAAAAGAAAATTAGGTTTTTGACTACTAGTTCAATTCATTGCTTTTATAAAAACTCTTTAGACTATAGGTGACTTCTTTTCTATTTTTATTTTCAAAGATTTTATTTTCAACGTTTAATTTCTCTAAAATTAATTTTAATTATATTTCTCCTGATTTAGTGAACTTCTACCTTATAACTTTTTATATGTTACAATACTTATTATTCTAAACATTTTAACTTATTGATTTCATAATTTCATCAATAAAAGTGTAGTTGTTGCATTTTGTATGATTTAATAAGAATAGTGATTTTTTTATATTTTAATCTTATTATATTGATATTGCATGCATAGTAAATGAATACTAGTAAGTGGTTAAATGATAACTGATCAATATTGCTTATATTATTTTGAATAATAATGTGTGTGAAAATAAGTAAAGGTTGGTTAATCACTGACGTTGCTTGGAGACTAGCTGACCTATGCAGGATATTAGGCCGATAAGCTTTCGTTTAAATATAGTGGCTTGGTATTATTATATATTTATTCACATGATTTACTAATTGAGAGTTACAATAAGATGATTATTGTACCGACAACCAAAAAGTAACTACTTTGTTTATTGAGTTAATGATTGTTGATTTATTGATTACTGGAAAAAAATCATGTAAGCCATAGCTTTTTACTTAGTGTGATTACTAATTTACTATCATGATACTGATTTATGGTTACCATATTATTTTACTATTACTACTACATATTTTATAGATATTGATAATGTTACCGATCCACTATTATTATTATTATTGGTTTATTGCCATTGGTTGAATGTTATTGTTACTGCTATTGATTTACTATTTGCTGACTTACTATCACGGAGCATAATATATAGTTATTGAGCATATGATATAAGTTATTAAATAATTAAACATTGTGTATATTGAGTTAATAGTGATGTCTTGTTATGGATTATGACAATCTTCATAGATGCTTTAGTGTTTCTAATTCATATTATTTCTTTATTGACTAGATAACATTATTATAACATATGATTTACGAATGATTATTTACTACTTTATTATTCGATGAGTCATGTTGGTTTACTAGTTTACATATCTCATTGTTTGCATAACGTACTGTCTTATCGACTTCCATAATGTACTGGTTTATCAGTTTACAGATTTTATTTCATAGTATATGTTTTATTATTTATCCACATATTCATAATCATGTTGATTGTTACTATTATGAACTGAATGATTATATGTATATTATTTTCTTACCGTGCTTCAAGTTCAGTTGTAAGATTGTAGTGACCTATTAAAATTTTTATCTCATTATAGTTGATTTAAATGATTTAAGGTTAGGGAAGAGGATCAAGAGTGTGAGACTAATTAGTTACAAAATTTTTTAGGTTTTATTACTATTTTATTTTCTTTTTATTTTTAGACATCCTTTTGTAGTCAGGAATGGAGAGATGGTTTATTGATTTTGTATATCTCCTAACTATTATACATGATTTTTGGAGCAATGAGTATATATATATATATCCTTTTGTAGTTAGGGTGTTAAATTTTGACACGACCCGAACCCGACTTGGAAAAATCCGTGTTCGGGTCGACCCGAATAACAAATGGGTTGGGTTCGGGTTCAAAAATCTGTCTGGATTTGAGTTTTGGGTCGGGTTCAGGTTGACCTAAAAATCTGAACTCGACCTGGAATTGACCCGGAAATTGCTCTGCCCGTATTTGCTGCATGGTGTGCCTGCCCTGCCAGCGAAATGACATATTACTGTGAGTTTACAACGCGTCAAGTCGCTTAGAGCCTAAGTGTGTCACTTTGTCAGGTGCCTGGCCAGAGTGCCCGCCCGTCGCTACTGCTGCATTATATTTCTCCGACAACGGGAGCTCCTTATCTTCCTCCGACGATGTTATTTCTTGTCAAATCGATTGTCGCGATAGCTGGATAGCTGGCCGCCTCGCCGGAACTAAAAGTAGTGACGGGAACTCAACAACGTTCCTTCATGTCAAATCAAAAATCCGTATCAAGTCGGGTTGACCTGAACCCGACCTGTGACCCATATATATCTATAGATTTATTTCCATTAATGTTTATATTATTGAAAGAAATTAGATGGTTATGGACCTCTAGCTGTTATTATTAAAAGATAAAAAAGAAATGATTTTTTTAAATTAGATTATGCTGTGTAGCACATAATGTCACGCCCCAAGATCTAACTTGGAAAGAATGTCAATTAACTGGCCATTTACCAGAGTTATCTACAATTATCCAATTAATCACCGTCTAAACAAAAGTCTATAAATTAAAAACATCAATAACAAGTCAATTCATATCTCAAAAGTTCATATACAATACTCAGGAACTACACTAAAAAAATCAGCTTTTTAAGGGTTTTACACATAATCAGACGATGGTGGTTGGAGGGACCGTAGTCAAGCAACGAGGGTTTGAGGATCATAGTCAGTGGGCGACGATAGTCTACTAACTGTAGTCGACAGACTATTAAGTTCAGAAGGATCATAGTCGGGCTAGGGGAATTGGAGGGACTATAATCAGGCGACGGAGGTCCAAATCGTAGTCGATTGATAAAGGTTGAAGGAACTATAGTTGGAGATAATGGTCAGACGGACCATAGTCGGACGACCCAGGGGGGAGGGTTAAGGACTTCAGTCGATTGATCGTGGTCTACGAACCATAGTTAGCAAGAAATATAGGTTAAAAGAACCTTAGGCAATGAGTAATATAGTCAAGAGGGATTATAGTCAGCGGGTGACAAAGGATGAAGTGAATATTGTTGGGTGACAATGGATTTAGGGACCATATTCATAAAAAATATCGAAGGTTGGAAGGTTCATAGTCGGGTAATAATGGTCTAAGGATTGTAATTAGTGGATGATGGAGGTTGGAAGGATCGTAGTCGGGTGACGGAAGTCAGAGGAACCATAATCGAGTAACGAATGTAGGAGGGACATAGAGATTGAGGTCGAGAGAACCATAGTTGACTGGAGACCGAGGTCGGAGAGACCATAACAGGGCGAGTGAAGTCTAAGGGACTGTAGTTGGGCGGCAATGGTCCGAGGACCATGGTTTACGAGCAATAGAGTCGAAGGAACCGTAGTCGGCAAGTGACGGAGGTCAAAGGTACTATAGTCGAGCAAAGATAGTTAGAGGGATCATAGTTGGCCGATTGAGATCATAGGGACCGTGATCGGTGATGTAATGGATGTCTGATGGTGACAATTAGATGAAGTTTCTTTGGTAATAGTGTGGTGGAGGTCTAGCTATGGCGGCTAGGTTGAGGTCCAATGACGGTTGTCGGATGGAGTTCCAACGAAAATGGTCAATCAAAGGCCCGATGATGACAAACATATTGATGTTCTATGACGATAGGCATGTGAAAGTCCATCACAATTGCCAGACGATCGGTATTTGCCAATGGTGGTGCTCGAGTGGAGCTCTAAGATTTTTTAAGCTCTAATGCTCTCTTGAATCTCTAGCCTGATGTCCACGTCTTCAAAGTTCCCCTAAAAAAGTTTCCTTCATGTTGAGAAAAAAGGTTTGTTTATAAAGTTTTTGGAGTGACATACTATATAAATATGGAGAAAATTTAGAGCAATTTTGGAGTGTTCTATCAGACGACTTATATTGATTCTCTCGATTATAAAACGTTCGCTTTATATTTAAGTGCTTTAATGATATCTGAATTAATATTATCATTGGATTTGTCTCTTCGAGCCGTTCAATTTGATTATAAGCATGTCGTACAATAATGCTATGTAGCTTCGAAATATGTATCAAACCATTAATTTGAGTTCATTTGGGCGTGAGTTGAACCGGTATTGGTGTCGTTAGGCTCTAGATCAATTTGACTATGAGTTTGCTGAAATTGGAGTTTCGAAGCTCATGAATTAAATTCTGAATATTTCAGATTCAAATATGCATTCAAATTCGTGCTCGATCAAGACTATTTTTTATGGCATATCGCAAATATTAATATATATATTTATCGTATTTATTGATTTTTTATATTGAACTTCACAGTTAAGAATGTTAAAATGTGGAATGATGAAATTTTAATTTTTAAAAAATAGAGATTTACATATTTTGATAAATTAAAATGATTACGTGGCATGAAATAAATTCATCAAAAAATAATATTATTACCTCTAAAAAATTTATTTTATTAACCGAGCCCGTTACCTTCCAGAATGTTCTGCTCCGCACTTTGCACACTCTTCTGGCTTCCACGCAGTCCGATCCGAGCTCGTACTGGAATCTTCATGTCCCCATGAACTAGTGATCATTCCTATCTGTCCAAAATTCTGCCCTCGAATCATCTTGTGTCCGCACCTTAAATATGCGAGTTTGAGAAAGAAAAGGCAGAGGATGGCAGGCGTTCTCTTCGCTGATCCCTTCCGGCGTTTGCTTTTGAGCCCCGCTTCCCTCCGGCGATCCGGATTGCCGGCGGCCGATTGGCTCGAAACCCCATCAGCTCACATCATTCGCGTTGATGTTCCTGGTATTCGACTCGAATCACCCTCCTCGTATTACTAGGTAAAAAAATAAAAATAAAAACCTAACCTGCTCTTCGTTTTCTAGGATTTGGGCGGGAGGAAATCAAGTTGCAGCTTGAAGAAGGCAACGTACTACACGTGAAGGGCGAGCCGGCCTCCTCCGCGTCGGCGGCGGAGAAGGACGCACTATGGCATGTGGCTGAGAGGGCGGAGAAGGAGGAGTTCTCACGGCGCTTCGGGCTTCCGGATGGCATTAAGGGTGATCAGATTCGTGCGCAGGTGGAGAATGGCGTGGTCACTGTTGTTGCTCCCAAGGAGGTGCACCCGGCGAAGCTGAAGCCCCGTGCCATCCCCATCTCTAGCAAGCTCTGACCACATAAGGTTAGATTCCGTCTACTGGAATTTACCCATGATAGGTCTGATAAGCCTTATGAATCTCTAGCGAGCGAGCGAGCAGAATCATGTTACGTGCTTGTATAACATACTTGGTTGTGTATACGAATAAATAGTAACAATCGACCCTGGCAATCTTTCTCCGTCAGTCTTGGCAATCGTATTCCTGCATTGTTCTTTTTTTTAAGTGCCCGTTATATGTTTGCTGTTGTTTCTTACCGATGTTTGATTCCTGCTAAATAAAACATTCCTTTGTAGTTCGCAGCTTGTAGATGTTTGTTTGTGTGTGTTCGTTTAATCCAAGAGACTGTTGTGTTTTTTGGGTCATTTTTCTTTAATGAGGATGTGTTCGGTTGTTTGCTAAGACCTTCTCGTCCCTAAACCCTCCCGAGCTCAAGCCGAACATTAAAACTTCCGCTATTTGGCAGCGCAACGCCAACCTTTGCTATTTTTTTGTCTCTATCGAATTTGTCGAAGAAACGCCCCAAAGAGGAGAAATACGGTTAAAGGGTCCAAAATGGAGTTCGATTGGAGATGAATCACAACACTTTTTAGTTTCACTGCATTTTGGAGTGAAAATGGGATTTTCGATTGGAGATGCCATACTGTAAAACTCATTTTCTAGTTCAAAATGCACTAAAACTTCAAAATGCAATCATTCGTTTCCGATCGAACGACATTTCTTCTTCTTTCGCGCGCTTCCTGAGGAGGTAACCATCTTGGCACGCCTTTCTCCTAATTTTTTTGGGTGGACGCCAATATTAACGTTGCACTTTTGACCTACCGGAATTTGGCATACGATTTGAAGTTCGAATGGAGCAAATGGGAGACGACAATTCGAACTCCAAATCGCATGCTAAATTCCCCCAGGTAAACAGTGCGACGCTAATATTGGAGTCGGACTGTTCACCTACGCCAAAAATTGCTGCAGGATTTGCCAAAGAAATGCAGGAAAGAGGAGAAAAGTGCGCCAAAGATGATTACCTTCGAAGGAAGCGCGCAAAAGAAGAAAAAATGATGTTAGATTGGAGATGAATTACTGTATTTTAAAATTTTATTGCATTTTGGAGCGAAAAATGGGGTTTTCAGTTGGAGATGCCCTAATATAAACCTTTGAGCATTTTTAATATTACAGTTTACTGGATTGAACGTAGAACATATGAAATATCTCCGTCTCAGTATCAGTTATCATTGGGAGTTATCATAACTTTTAGAAGCTATATGTGAATGAAGGGTAACAAGATAGAATTTACTAAAGACATTTTCTAAATGACACTAAAAAATGCATTGATCATTCTCCATCTGAAATTGGTTGTAACATACATATAACAAGTAGGAATTATTTGAATTCTCTTTATATGTATACTGAGGACAACCATACATACAGGCCCTTGTGCCTGAGGTAAAAAAAAAAAGAAACAATCGAATTCTCTTTATTATGCTCTTTATATCTATCTCATAGGTTCTTTCAAAATATAATGCTATATTCGTTGAGATACAATAATCTTAGAGTATGTCAAGAATACATTTCTTATGAAAGATGTGATTTTTAAATTTGAGGTAAGTGATAAACCAACTAAAGGTTTACATTAGAGGGAGATCCTATGTGCGAAGGCTCTTTTCTAATCATGTTGGAATGTAAATCTCATAAGAAATTCAAAGATATTATTTGCTTTTATTGTAAGAAGAAAGGGTATATAAAAATAATTATTTTATTTTGAATAATAGAGAGAGAAGAAGATGAAAACCCCAAAAAGGATAAGTCAATTGATGCAAGCATAGTTGCAAATTTTATTGTTTATGAAATTGGTGTTCTTTTGGTGGTTGATAATAAAAAGAAAAAAAGTATTGGATTATGGACTCAATTTGTTTTAGTCACATATATTTTAATTTAGATGTATTTTTCATGTATAACTTGAGTTTTGGTGGTTGTGTTTACATGTGAAATGGGAATGTGCAAATTGGAGGTTCTTGTATTGTGAAGTTAAAGGCACGTGGTGGTGTATTGATATCATTGATTAGAGTTTGGCATAATATTTATTATGGTGCATTTGTTGTTTCAAACTTGAATATAATTAATGAACTTTGTGTTCTAGAATGTAATGTCACATGCTGATTTGTTGGATTCAATAACTATGAGGGAAGCTCGTGGAAGTAAGAATGATATGAAGTATACGGCATTAAGTACTTGAAAATTGAGAGTTGCTGTGAAATTTATTGATGATTTTGGAAGAGTACTACAAAATAAAGTATTTGTCAAATGAGAGCTTTCAAAGAACAAGGAAGAATTGCATGATATAGATGCTACATAGAGAAATTCTAAATTGAGCAAGATAATAAAAAGGTAGAATTTGGCAAGTTTGCCATTGATGGATTGAGGTATTGTGAAGCCTCTCTTAACATTCACGATTGATTCATTGAGAAGTGAAGTATTCAAACATGCTTGCTAAGCCCGTACATTGAAAATTTAACCTTCAGGTGGGAGATTGTTAAGTGTCGAGTCGAATTTATTAACCATTTTGCTAAAGATTTAATATTTAAAATTTTCAAGATTGGTAGCTATCACAAAGCTATAAAGTCTATCATAATGTTGTAAATTGAGACTTACATTAAAGTCTAGATATATGCCATCACAAATGTCTATAATGGAGGCTATGAAAGTCTTAAATGGTGCTTGTCTTAATTTGTTATATAAATTAAGATGTTAGAATTTAATTACTATGCTATTTCCATAAGTTAGGGTCAATCACTGCACATTTGATAATTTGTTGATTGATAAAAGTTTCATATCTTAGTTTTTATATTCAAAGTTTAAAATGGCACTATTAATTTTCTTCATGTTATAATTGCTGATATGTTGACTATGTTGTATTCCTTTGAATGCTTGGTAATAAATAAATATAACAATAAAAAAAAAAAATAAAGAATGGTAAGATAGATGTGTGGTAATGAATATTTGAAGGGTAAACTAGATATTCGTAATTTGTGTAAATAAAATTAGTATCGAATATGCTGAAAGGAAATGAATGAATTAAAGGTAACATGAATTGAAATTATGCAAAAAGTAATTTTTGACACCTTATGCTTATACTCTAAACTTTGACTATCTTAACATTGAAGTTTGATTCCACCAATTTATATGCCCACAATCACATCTCTGTGCCATCTCGGCGTCTCATTTTCATCTAATGTCATCTCAAAATATACATGTCATATATTTTCAATAATTAACATATCCAGTATCTGTGTCGTGTTGTGTCTATATTGCCGTTTCTTGTCTGTTCATCATAGGTGGCAATTGAAGTCGATGAGGCACTTGTTGAACAACAAATCACCAAGGGATCAAGTATTGAACTCAACCTAAGGGCATCTCCAACGGAGAACTCCATTTTTCATGGCAAACTACAACGGAGAACTCCAAAATGACGTGGTGCTGCTCCACTCGAATGCCATTTTATCTGCTTCTGTGAAGGTAACGACCCTTCTCCCTTTCGCGCGTTTTTTCGGTTGAGAGAGCAAAATAGCATAGGTGAACAGTGCAACGTCAATATTGGCGTCGCACTGTTCACCCGGAAGTAAATGGAGGAAGATTTCATGTTCGGCTGGAGCGACCGAACGACGTCATACGCCCGTTTGGCGTTCAGTTGAAGATGCTCTAAGGGCAATTGAAATATGACTTCTTAGAACTCCATCTTGGATAAAATTTTGTTGAGAAGTTCTTTTTTATTTTTTAAGTTTTTTTGAATGAAATTCCCCCTTTCAATCTACCATTTGGCCAAGTTATTATAGGGAAGTATTCGAAGACACCCTTGAATTTATTAGTCAGCCTAATGCTTGAATCTTTGAATAAATTTATTGGGATGACTATCGATGAAGGAAGATTCTGATCATTTTATGTTAGAATTTAATTACTATGCTATTTCCATAAGTTAGGGTCAATCACTGCACATTTGATAATTTGTTGATTGATAAAAGTTTCATATCTTAGTTTTTATATTCAAAGTTAAAAATGGCACTATTAATTTTCTTCATGTTATAATTGCTGATATGTTGACTATGTTGTATTCCTTTGAATGCTGGGTAATAAATAAGTATAACAATGAAAAAAAGAAAAAAAAAAAGGTAAGATAGATGTGTGGTAATGTATATTTTCAAAATAACATATGTAGAGAGATAATGGGAGTATAGTAGGAAAATAGTCCTAGGTGTTTGGGGTTAAATATAATGAAGGGTAAACTAGATATTCGTAATTTGTGTAAATAAAATTGGTATCAAATATGCTGAAAGGAAATGAATAAATTAAAGGTAACATGAATTGAAATTATGCAAAAAGATTTGCAAAAAATAATTTTTGACACCTTATGCTTATACTCTAAACTTTGCCGCAATCTTAACATTGAAGTTTGATGCCAACAATTTCTACACCCACATTACATTTCTGTGCCATCTCGACATCTCATTTTTGTCCAATGTCATCTCGACATATACGTGTCATATATTTTCAATAATTAACAAGCCATGTGCCTGTTTCGTGTTGTGTCTATATTGTTGTTGCATTTTTGTTCATCAAAGGTGGCAATTGAAGTCGTCAAGGCACTTGTTGAACAACAAATCACCAAGGGGTCAAGCATTGAAGTCAACCTAAGGGCAACTGAAATATGACTTCTTTGAACTCCATTTTGGATAATTTTTTTTTAAAAAAATTTTGTCGAGAAGTTCTTTTTTGTGTTTGAAGTTTTTTGAATGAAATTCCCCCTCTTTCAACCTGCCATTTGGCCAAGTTATTATAGGGAAGTATTCGAAGACACCTTTGAATTTATTAGTCAGCCTAATGCTTGAATCTTAGAAGAAATTTATTGGGATGACTATCGATGAAGGAAGATGCTGACTTCAACTATGAGAGTGTTCCCTCTATATTCATAGTCCACCTTTCCACTACTCATGAGAATTTTATTGAAGCAACAGTTTTGAAAATAGTTAAAGATTTGTCTGTTGAATTTGGCCAATTAAAGCCGTCTATGGGCTCTATGGAAGAAGAGAACGAATTGAAAGAATCTAACATCGACAAACAAATTTCTAAATTAAAGGCATATTTGCTAACTTTACTGTGGCTATTCGTTAAGAGTCTTGATATGAAGGCTGAAGATGGGTTTCTTGAGTAATTTCTTTGTTATTATTATTATTATATTTAAGCTTTTATTGATGAAGTCTCTCTTTTAAAACCTGTAGTTGGATAATTCCTCAAAGAGGTTCTTGATGAGTGGGGAAGAGGGCAAGGATGATCTCCCTATGGTAAGGACTTTGATTCAACCATCAAAGCCATCCAAGTCTCCCACTACACAATGCTCGAAGTTGCCAACACCGGCGAGTTATCCTATACGTCGACCTCAAGTAGTAAGCAAGGAGGTGGCCTAGGCAAGGGTTGAAGGATGACTTCGAAAGTCCATCGGAGAAGTCCAAGGCAAAGGCAAAGAAGTTGCCGAGACATCTCTTAAGAAGATGAAGTTCTCTTATGAAATGAGTGGCAATGTTTTGTTTTCTACCTTAGTGCAAAAAAAAAAAAAAAAAACCCAGGAAATTCTGTTCTCCTCTTTACCCTCTATTTATAGATTAGGGTTAAGGTTTGTGTGTTACAGAATCAGTTACATATATGGTTATATAGAAAATAAGAGAAAATATAAGTTTGATCAGGATGTCCGACTTGATGAAATTGTCTAATGAGGTTTTAAGAAGTCGATGGCTTGGTATATATTGCTAGTTGAGTAGTCAAGAGTCAATCAATGGCTTGCCTTCGAAAGTCGTCCTTTTTTGTGGTCGCTAGGGCAATAGAAGTTGCTAGTTATAACGATTAAGCTATAGTGGCCAAGGCTAGGGATAGCTTCATGGTGGATAAACTGTTGTAGTTAGAGACCCAACTCTTAGAGCTTTTTTGAATTAAAACGAGAAGTTTTAGCTGCTTTCTGGTGCATACATTTTCTGCTTGACTCTTATAGGCACCGAAATTCTTTGAAGGTATTCTTTCATTCTTAGGAAAATAATATGGAAGTGGAGTACTCATTACTAGCTTCTCCATAAGCTTTATGCCATCTAGAATGAGACCAGTTCTTAGCAGTTATCTACAGAAATGCATGTTTGGTTAAATAATTTGGTGTGAGTATTAGTGATATAACGTAGCTAGGAATTACAAATTTGTGGAAGATAATGAAGACTTGAAGGGAATGTGATAGTTGGGACAAAATGGATGGACTCCCCCAAATGCCAACATTACTAAATTTCGTAAAGCTTAAACTTCGTTTGGGACGGTTAAAGCGGCTTTCTAATATAAATATTAATATTTGTACTAGAAAGCCGCTTTAAGAAGCAGGAAGAAAACTGTCCCAAACGAAGCCTTAATTAAATAAAGTTTATAATTCTTGTATTTGTTGCTTTTTATATATTCAAGTTATGTTGAAATAGTAGCATTATAAAATCATTAATTATATCATGTGTCATGTGAGCTGAGCTTTGGTTCAAGTGGATAGTCAAAATTTGCTGCTATCAAAGTCAATTGCTTGCTTTGACAAAACCATTCAAGAGAACAGCTGTATCTCATTTTTCAATGGAGCTTCATTCAATATAGATCAACAGCCCTTAAGTTATGAAGTTTTCTGATAATTCCAAGCTCATTTATTGCAATGTTTTACTACCTTTTTTGCAGTCTTGTAATATTTTGAATTCTCCATTACTTATGATGCTTATGGATATCAGGATTGTTACAATTAAATGAGGAATTAAAGTTTGAATTTGGTGAAGTATTTTTCTCCTTTGTGGCTTGTTTGATGACTACACTCAAAGATCTTATCTTTGTAGCTTGAGTTTCCCTCTTTGATCATCACCACTCCCAACTTGGCTAAAGTATTACACTATCATGGATTGTGATTGAATTCTAAACCCCTCTTTATGACATTGATTAAGCTTCTTGGGTCTGTCGAGTCAAAATTAGGCGAACATGGAGTGAAATTGGAATGGCTATTGTGCTCGAAGTTGAGCGAATTTAGCCATTTCTCGAGCCAATTTAGCTATTTCTAACCTTCAAGATCTTCTAATGAATTGATTGAGATTTGTACGTTGGCTTTGATTGATTGGATTGAGTTTGGTCTTTAGCCTTCCACCCTTCGTGGGGCCTTTTGATATGGCCTATGGGTAGAGTTGACCGTTAAGGTTTGCCTATTTAGTCAACTCAGACTAATTAGACTTGAATGAGCTAGATTGGGTTAATTAAGGCCTTGGGGTCAATTGACTTGATTAATTGAGTCCACAACAATAAAATCATGTTGAGCTATGATTGATAAATATTTTTATTGTGCTCAATCAAGCATTAGGACTGATTAGTTCGATAAAAAATTAATTAGGCCCTATTACAATTGAAGATTTTGCCAAATTTTCTGGCGTTTTCGTGTGACAATGCCCAAGGCTTCAGCGTCTTCTGCTCTACCTAGGGCTTTCTCATGCAAGTTCAAAAGTAAACAATCGCTATCCTTCATTCATGGTTGCAACATCTGAAAGTAACATTCGTTCTTGCCTTCAATTCTAACAGAGTATTAGAAACCTAACCACACACTCGTACAATCGTGCACCTTCACTATCAACCAAAATTTTGTTAGGTTGCACCAAATCTTCTCTAAAGTATGCAAATGCATCATGGCGTAAATTGGAAAAATAATTTGAGGATTCCCATATTTCACAAAAGAAAAAATTAATATAAGCAATTTCACTCAATGTTCAACTCTCCCTTCAAATGCATCACTTATGTAGAGGATATTAAAGAATGCATACATTAAGAGTCTAATAAGTAATTGATTTATGTTGCTTAAACATTATAAATTTATAACTGTATTGGTCACCTACTATGACAAATTGATGTAAGCAATAACGCCAAATAAATAATCATAATGAACAAATAGGCAAGAACAAGATCCTATGCTACTAATACTTTATTTAAACATAAATAAATAACTTTAAAAAAATTAAATGACTTTTTAATTAAAACGCTATACTTACACCACTTATTTTTTTTACACATTCTCTAAATATATAATATACACAAACAGACAATTTCATTACATATCTCTGGTTTAATATTATTATTACTATCATACAGAATAATGAAGTTAAATATTATGAAGATCTAGATCTTAATACGTTTAATTAAATTTCATGAATTAAATACAATTAAGTTTAATTTCTCTTAAGTATATAGGTTACACAAATAATTTCTAACTCCTAAATTGATAGTTAAGTTATTCAAACTTTTATTAACATGAAAACAACTAGCGTGAAGCTCTCTCCCCCTCGTTTCACTATGCTAGGGTTTTTTTGGGTTTTCCCCTACCCCGTTGGGGCCTTCGCGCCGACAAACTTGTGGATTTTAGGGAAGTGCTGTCTTCTTCTCTTTGTTTTCTATTTGTTTTGGTGATTTCTAGCTTTGATTTTGATTTTTCTCAGGCATTTACTGGTATGGCGCCAAATAGCTTGGGCGACCCTGGTTTTTTAGGGGGTTTGTCTCTCTTGCGCTCGTTTTTGGAAGCGCTTGCTGGCTCTTCTTTGGTTTCCTCTTTGTTCCGTGGTTTGTCCTCTCTTTGGATTTCAAACTAGGAAATCAACGAGTTAGCTATCCCTTTTCAATTTTCCTTGGTTGGATTCTTCCCTTCTAAGCGGCCTTCTCTTGATTATATTCGCAAATTTTTCTTTAACCTAAAGATAAACGGTGAAGTTTCGGTCACCTTGCTTGACCCTTCACATATTCTGATCAAATTAGCAAATGATCTTGACTATTGTAGGATTTTTTGTCATGGATCATATCTTGTTTTCAACTGTTATATGAAACTAACAAAATGGTCTCCATGCTTGGATGTTGGTGTTGAGTCGCCTGTCATACCAATTTTGGCCTCTTTTCCGGAACTTCGTCCCTATATGTACATCCCTCATTTTCTTCATAGGTTGGGAGCTACTTTTGGGAAACCTCTGAAAATAGATGCGGCTGCTTCTACGAGATACTGGCCTTCCATCACTCGTGTTTTAGTGGAGCTTGATATAACTAAATCCTATCCAAATTAGGTTTGCTTTGGTTCTTAGAGTTTAGGGTATGTGCAAGAGGTTATTTTGGTTGGGAGCTATTTTTGGGAAACCTCTGAAAATAGATGCGGCTGCTTCTGCGAGATACTGGCCTTCCATCACTCGTGTTTTAGTGGAGCTTGTATAACTAAATCCTATACAAATTAGGTTTGGTTTGGTTCTTAGAGTTTAGGGTATGTGCAAGAGGTTATTTTGAATGAATTCCCTCCACCCCCCGACACCCCCCCCCCCCCCCCCCCCTGAGCCTATTGTAAGTGTATTGGGCATGTGGCTGGAAAATGTCGTCCTCCTCTTTCGTATGATTTGCCTAATGTTGCCTCTAAATAGAGTTTGAATTTAATTCCCTCAGCTGTTGAGAATGTTGTTGCTCCTACTGTGTTGGAGAATGCTGTGCATGTTTCGGGTTTTGATGTTGGTAATTTAGAGGAAATTGCACTTTTCAACTCTAGTCCTAATGTTGATGTTTCTAATGTTGCTCCTTTTGTTGATGACCTTGAGATTCAGGTGCTTGTTTCTCTCGTCTCTTTGCCTGTTAATTCGATGGGTGATTTTGTTATTGTTGATGCAAAAGTTGTCGTTGTTTTTACTCCGGCCGGCCCAATAAATTCCCCTACTGCCCCTGTTTCTATTGTTGTGAATTGTTCAGGTGGCTCACCGGCTTGTGATGTTGTATTGGGTGGGGACCCTCTGTCTGTGGCTCATGGATGTGCGAATTTATTTGATTCTCATTGCGATGCTAATTCTATACCTAGTCATTTGCTTAATGTTAGTGTTGAGTCTTCGGATGCTAACTCGATTTCTTCAGCTGATGGTGGTGATGTTAACTTAGGGGGGGTTGGTGTGGATCTGCTGGTGGAAGCGCCTATTTTGGTTATTTTGAACGCTCTTTTACAAGCCCATCTAGCTAGGAACAATGTTTGATGGCAATTGACCTCGTTTTTGGCTCGAGCGTGCTCGGGCACTTTCGACCGAGCTAATCGAACCCCGTCGAGCCCGATTTGAGCTCGAATCGACTCGACTCGAGCTAGATCAGGCTCGAATGTGTTCGATTAGACTCAGTTATTTTGTTTTAGTCGCACCGTGTTCGATTCGATTTAAATTAATAATTATTCTAAATCCAATTTCATTTGATTAATTTTGTTGAGTTGGCTCGAGCCCAAATCGACTCGAATCGAGTCAAGATTGGACTCAAATCTAGCCCGATTTCAGCCAATTTAGTTTGATTCAGCTCAATTTGGTTCCTCTAAACTCCGGCTAACTTTCTAAAGTATTTTTGAATTCATTCACTAAATCTAGTAATTGTGTCGACGGTGGCGATCGAGTGAGATCTGCGATTCGGCCAAAATCGCGCTGATCAGAAGATTTCTGCGATTCAGACAGACATCAGACATCGAGCGAAGAACCAAAGCTGTTTAAAGGAATTTCGGTGGCTGGAGCACGATGGAAAAGAAGGGCGGGCTTCCTTTTCTAGCGACGAGTTTGTTACCTAGACCGATGGCTCTCGTTTTGGGGAGGAATTTTTTTCTCTCTTCCTCTCCCTCTCTCACACCGGCTCCCTAGCTCGATTCTCCCTCACGCACCCTCGCTCCCTTTCTCACGACCGACTCCCTTCCTCCTGCTCTTGTTCGGAAATCCACCCAGCTACCCGACTCCCTCTGCTCCCGTCGCCTAGACAGACCCCGACCTTCCTCCGGGCCGAACCCGAGCTCGACGGCAGCCACTCGAGTCCTGCTCTCGTCCGAACCTAGCAGCTACCCGAGCTCGACGCCTGGACGGATCCCGACAGACACTTCTCCCTTCGGCAACAGATCCCGACGTCTCCGGCTGAGCCCGTCGCACTCCCTTCTTGCCGGACCGATCTAAGCTAGCAGGTACAGCTTTCTCCTCCTTCTTTCTTCTTCTTTCTTCTTCTTTTCCTTCTTTCCTTCTTTCTTCTTTCTTCTTCCCCATTTCTGTTGGCTAAAGCTGAAGAAAATAAATGGGGTTATTACCATGCATATATCCTAATACATCTAGTCATCTCATTTCTTAATGAATACATTCATTCGCCATGTTGGATCTGGTGATAACTTTGCAAGTGAAATCGAGTTTGTTTTGATGAGTGGGTTTTGTTTACAGCCCAAAGTTTTTTTTTTAAGGTAAGATGTAATGGAATAGCTTCATCTTTTGTTACTAATGCAATGTTCTGAATGTCCTTTGAATGACACAATATTTCCTTGCAATCCATTCGTAAAAAAAATATAGAGAGGTTGATTTGTGATCATGAAAATGCAGTGTTGAGTATGTCTTTATTACTGCTATAGGTGACAAGAGTCCTTGGTATTATTGTTGGTAACCAGATCGTTAAATATTTCGAGATATTTATTGAGTGAATCATGAGGAAATTTGTGTAGAATCAGCTAAATGAGTTCAGTCAAGTAGGCATATAATATTTTTTTTATGCTAGCTTATCTTATATGATCCTACAAATATTGCATAGTAACTGTTTGATAAAATGCCCTTCAAAAAAAATATGTGATATTCATATGGTTTCTTTCTTAACCAAGTCCTTTTTTTATTTATTTGTTTGAGGTTCTTTTTTTGGAAATAAAAATAAGTGCGAATTTTGATTTGTTTTATACTCCAAATTATTTTGGGGATGAATTAGAGGTAAATACTTCATATTCTCATTGGTTATGAGAAACCCAAGACACCAAATCGGTCCAATCTAAGCCCAAATGGTCCGAATTCAAGATATCGAATCATATTTGAAAGCTTCAAAGCATTAATTAGGTAACCAAATTATCTCCAAATTTGGCATGTTTATAGTTGAATCAAGCGACTCAACGAGAAAATCTAACGAGCCCAAGAACGCTTAATTTTGATATCACTAAGGCACCTAAATGTTGAATGATTGTTCTATGATCAAGGGAATTAATATGGGTCGTCCGATTGAGCACTCCAAATTTTTCACAAATCTTCTTCATATTTATTCAACATGTCACTCTAAAAATTTTTTAAATAGATCCTCACTTCCTACATGATGGGGGCTTAAAGTTTGGACTTTTCGCTGGAGATTAGAGAGGACTCTGAGGCTTCAAGGATCTATAGCTCCACCCAAGCATCACCACCAGCGAACCTCCGTTGACTGTCGTAAAACCATCGCACGATCGTCGATCATCATTGGATCAATGACTAGCCATCGATCAGCACCTTACTTCCACCTGTCCACCGACCATTACCAAACTTCTGCCATACCATCGTCGAACCATTGCCCGGCTGCCAACCACAATCGGACTACAGCCCTGCCACTAACTATGTTCCCTTTGACCTATATCACCCCATCTGATTGTTGTCTCACCGACCACCGTCGGTGCCGATTGTGCTCCTCTCAACCACAATCACCCACTGCCTATGATCCCTCCAACCAATGACGCTTGTCAACTACAGTCCATGCGACCTCCGCCACCTACCAACTAAGGTCCCTTGGACCACCATCGCCTACTGACTACGGTCCTTTTGACTATACGGTCTGTCTGACCTCCGTCGTCCGTCGACTATGGTCTCTCAAATAGCCATTGCCTGCCAACTACGATCCCTCCGACCAATGTCGCTTACCGACTATAGTCCCTTCGACCACTGTTGACTGACTACGATACTTTGGCCAAATAAATAGGTCCGCACTCTCTTGAGAACAACTCTTATATCACTATATTCTTCCAACTACCCCCATGTAATGTGCTATATATAACGTTTATTTACTACATCAAGTTAAAGGCCTTCTCTCCACGGAAGTGCTTCATTTATAATCATCAATAAACACCAGTGAAATCATTTTAACCAGGCCATGCCTCGTGATTTTTTCCCTTTTTAGGATTTTTTCTTGAAAAAAATCTTAGTGTCTCCTATGAATCTCACAACCTTATCTCTTTATATGTATGTGAGCTGGATCTTCATTCAGAGCTAAGACATTAAGCTCTTTATCTCTCTACCGCCTTGAATGTTCTAATCCGCAACACTAATAAATTTATTATTTTTTAAACGCATTTATAAAATTTCATTTGTGCTCTTGGCAAAAAGTATATAATGAAAGTATTAAAGGATTCGTATCATGATTATTTGATAAGTTTTACGTTGGTTGTTAACTACCTAACGCGACCCTCCGCTTTTCTCATCCAGGGGTTGAGATCTGACAATGATAGTGTTAAATAAAAAAGCATGTAATTGAAGTGATAAAACAAAATAGATTGAATCATGTGAGACACGTCTCTTATTGTGATAGTAGGATTCAGGAGATTTTGAGTTGTCATCATATGATAAGTGTCAAATGATAGTTAATGATAAATGTCAAAAATTAAGTGGCAAAGAGTGACTGATTAAATCATTTTCCTAGTGTAAAGGTAGGTTGGATGAAAAGTGGGGTGATCATCACAACTGTTGAAGCAAACATCAAATATCAATCATTACTAAGCATCATGAAATAATTGATGAGAAAGCTAAAAATCACATTATAGTGGCAGTTAGTTTGATCATTCTCTTGATAAGAGAGAACAATGAATGATAAAGGAGATGAGTGTCAAGTATTAGTAGCTTGAAGATGTTGGATGTTGTCATTGACAAGCGCTAGGTGATGGTCGATGACGAATGTTAGAAGTCAAGCGAAGGAGAGTGGTTGACTTAGTCATTCTCTTAAGGAGAAGGATCGAGAAACTATAAGATATGTTTCAAACATTGATGGCTAGTGAACATCAAAATCCACTCATTGTCAAGCGTCAATGATTGTTGACAAGAACATCGAAAGACATGCAATAGTAGGTGGTTAGCTTGGTTATGCTCTTATTAAGAGAGGAGACTAGATGAATGAGAAAATTTGCATTAAATATCGAATGCTAATAGATATTGAGCGAAAATTGATAGGGAATGCTAGAAGTAAAATAAAGGATGATGATCGAGTTATCATTCTCTTGATAGGATGATAATTATGTAATGAAAAAGATGAGCATCAAATGTTGATGACTAATTGCTGCTAAACTTCAATCATAAGCAACAAAAGATAGTCTATAGGGAACATCAAAAGTTAGGTGAAGGAGGATAGGGAATTTTTCAGTAACGATTTATACGCTTATGACCCAAACTAACAATTCTTTATAATCAACCCTCACCTAATAGGTTTATTTCAACTAAGTGATTTTTCACCTTCTCAAACTTTTCACATAAAAATTCTTATGTCGCCTATCCTCTTTTCATTAACCAATTTGCATTTAAAACCTTATACAAAACTAGGGGTCAAAACTATCTCTCTAAAGCTACAAATTTTATATCTCACAATCAAAATAACATAAAAATAATAATTTAATTATATTCCATTCATCTTAATATAAATTTAACAATTATTGAATTAATTTTAAACAAATTTAAATCAAAATATTCTATTTTTTTTTTCACTTGGAAAATTTTTTTACTATTCAAATATTACTTAACAATAATTATTATGTCTCTAGCTAAGTAGAGTTGGCCAAAAGCATGCATCAAAATATACTAAATAATATAATTGTATACATTAAAAAAGGCCTTAAGAATACCTAACTGAACCACTCACTATTCATTGACTAAATACATACAATCAGTTAGTGGTTGCTAAGTCTTTTCCATGCAAAATTTATAATAACAAAACATTAGAAATACCAATTAAAGAGCTTGCATGACAATACTATAATGCTTTTGTCATCATTCATTCCTTAGCCTTTTTTATTCTTGAGAGTTAGGTGCATTGCAGCTAAGTTCATTGATTATTTAAATTTAAATTTATCATAATATTCATTACAAACATATTAATTTACATAAAAATAAATATAATATATAATTAATCAATTATATTTGTTGCATTGCCATCATTAAAACAAAATGAAGGCTTATTTGCATGCTTGTAGGTAGAAAACAAAATATATAATTATTTATGAAAATAAAATAATCATTCTAAGCCTAAGGAAAAAAAATGAGCCCTAAAAGTATATTAAAGAAAATCTGGCCCGAAATTAATCCAAAAAATTTATGTTCTAGTTGGCCAATTAGTTAAAGTTCAGACAGTTTTATTCATGTTAACTTGTGAACTTGATTTTGATACAAAAGTGACCCGTTTATTTATTTTTTCTTTTTCAATAAATTCTTTTGCATGCGAGTATGCTCTTCTTATTTAGATTAGTTAATATAAGCTCTATAGTTGAAAAATTATAATTTTTTTTAATCAAATATGGTTATCTTGTTGAATTCCAGTGATCCGTGTTATCAGCAAGTCAGATTTGGATCCACCTTTTTGGCTCGTTTATTGAACAGCTCAGATTCAGATCACCAGATTCAAATCAAATTAACTTCAAATCAGGCACGAATCCGATCAATTAATCCTTCACACCCCTAACAAAAACTAATAAAGATTAGAAGATAGAACTAATTCTAATTTGATTTTACAATTTCTGAGTGGCGTATTGAAGCTTCTCATTTTACTAATTTTTCTTTTTTAGTTTTTAATTCACAATCCATGCATGATTGATAGGCCTTCAGGCTCCAATTAGGTAAACTCTATAAAATATGGTGACCTAAAAATAATAAAGTAATGCGGTATCTAAACAAATGTCCAAAATTCATAGCACACAAAAAACACAAACGCACCCAAAACCACATGAATTCAATATTATCAATTCAATAAGATAATTAACATAAATATTAATTCTTTTGTAACTTAAACATATAATGACTAACATAAGGGTGTAAATAAGTCGAGCCAAATTAGAATCACTTGAGCTCGAATAGACTTGTTTATAACGAATACAACAACAACATCAATCCTTTATGCCAGTATGTGGTCGGTTACATAATCATTTTTCTCCATTGTGTCCTATTAAGAGTCCCATTCTCATTTAAATCTAATAAAGAAATGTCATTTCTAATATTTTCTAATGAAATTGTTTAGGACCATCTCTATCTTTCTTGACATAGGTCAAATCTAATACATCTACTCTCCCAACAGAGTCATCAGAAGACCACCATTTTATATGACCAGACCATCTAAGACGACTCTCTCTAATCTTATTTGTCACTAGAGCTACTCCAACCTTTTCACGAATATGCTCGTTTCGTATCCTGTCTCTAAAAGTAAATCCATTCATCCACCTGAGCATCCTCATCTCAGCAACACTTAACTTAATATTATGCTTCTCTTTTAATGGCCGACATTCTGCACCATAAAGCATTGCAAGTCTCACCATCATCTTATAAAATTTTTCCTTATGTTTGAGTGGAGTTTTTCTATCACAAACAAACCCGAAGCATTCCTCCACTTGAAACATCCAACTTGAATTCTACTAATAATATCCTCATTTATTAAACAATCACTTTGAATAATAGACTCAAGATATTTAAAATGAGTACACTTATTAATGACTTGATCGCTCAAAGTTACAAATCCCCACTAGATATATTACTACTAAAATTACACTCCATGTATTTAGTTTTAGATCCACTCAAACGAAAGTTTTTAGACTCTAAGATTGACCTCCATAATAATAGTTTACCATAAACTCCCTCTCTAGTCTTATCCACAAAAAGAATATCATTAGCAAAAAGCATACACCATGGTACATCCTCTTTTAAATGTTTAGTAAGAACATCCATGACTAAAGCAAAAAAGATAAGGACATATGGCTGATCCTTGATATAATCCAACTGAAATAGGTAAATACTTAGTCAAACCCCCTTGTGTTTGAACACAACTAACTGCTCCTACATGCATATCTTTAATGACTTGAATATAAGCATTATTAAACTCTTTCTTTTCTAGAACTCTCCATATATAGTACTTCTCTTAGAACTTTATAATTTGTTTTCTCTAAATCAATAAATATCATATGTAAATCCTCCTTATTCTCTCTAAACTTTTTCATCAACCCTTTCAATAAATGAATGGCTTCCATAGTAGATCTACCTAGCATGAATCCAAATTGATTTTGAGAAACATTAGTATCACGTCATAACCTATGCTTCATAACTCTCTTCCAAAGCTTTAAAGTATGACAGATCAACTTAATTCCTCTATAATTCACACAATTTTGTGCATCACATTTATTCTTAAAAATAGGAATCAACATACTCATTCTCAACTCTTTTGTATCTTTTGTCTTCAAAATAATATTAAAAAGTTTAGTAAGCCATGAAATTCCTTCATCTCCTAAGCATTTTCACACCTCTATTGGTACAACATCAGGTCCAATAGTTTTTTCATACTTTATTTTCTTTAAAGCCTCACTAATTTCAATTTTACTAATACGCCCATTGATATATCATAAAAAAATTATCTTGATCGGACACAAATCTCGAGACTAAATCAAGTTGGAAACAACAAAAATTAAATCGGAGATCATATGAACTCTAATTTCAGTAAAATTATAGTTGAACTGAATGCCTCAAAAATATGAACTAAACGATACCAAATTCGACTCAATCTAAGCCCAAATGAGTCCAAATCGAAGACCCGAATTGCATTTGGAAGGTTCAAAAATAATTTGGATCAGCAAATAATTTTCAAATATGACATGTTTATAGTCAAATGAAGCGGCTCGACGAGACAAATCCAACGAGCCCAAGTTCATCATATTTTGGTATCATTAAGACATTAAATTGTGAAATAAGCGGCCAACGATCAAGGGATTTAAGATCTGCCATCCATTCAAAACACTCCCAATTTACCCTTTATCTTATTCCTATTTACTAGCCATGCTACTCTCAAAAATCTATAAATAGACCCTCATTTCTCATGGAGGGGGGAGGAGGAAGGGAACCACGCAAGAAGAGAAGGAAGAGCTCTCTTGTCACAAGACTCCTCGACCACCGTCGGACTTCAACCCAATCATTGACTATCACCGGACTTTTGTCTGGCTACCAATGTCGCCAAATTTTTACCCAATGCCAAACTTTCACCCTTTGCCAGATTTTTGTTGGTTTTCCTGACTTCTGTCCATAGTCAGAATTCTACCCAACATTGGGCTTCCGCCCATTGCCAGATTTCTGCCCAACGCCGGACTTTCACATGTCACCAGACTTCTGGCCGACGCCGGACATCCACATGTTGCCGGACTTCTGCATGTCGTCGAAGTTTCATCGGACTTCTGTCCATTGCCGGACTTTCCTCGAATTTTTACCTAACACTAGACTTCCGCTATTCACTGGATTTCTACCCGATGTCGGACTTATGCCCGTAGCCGGACTTTCATTGGACTTCTATCTGATGCTGAACTTCTGCCCGTCGCCAGACTTTTACCCGACACCGGACTTCCACCTATCTTTGAACTTTTTTCTAGTCGCCACAATTTCAACAAACTTTTACCTGACACCGAACTTTCACCATTTACGTGATTTCTACCCAACGCCGGACTTTCGCTCGTCGCCAGACTTCTGCCCAACGCTGGACTTACACCCTTCGTCAGACTTCTGTCTGTCATCGAAATTTGGTAGAACTTCTACTTGATGCAGACTTCCGCCCGTCACTGAATTTCTACCCGACCCCAAACTTTTGCATGTCAACAGTCCTTCCGACCGCCATCCCCAAATAATGGTCCTTTTAGCCTCTTTCACCCGATGACTACGGTTCTTTCGACCTCCGTCGCCAGACAACAATCCTTCTGACCTCCGTCGCTCGCCGACTACGGTTCTTTCGACCTCTGTCACCAGATAATGATCTTTCCGACCTCTGTCGCCCGCCGATAAAACAAATATATCAATAGTGATTCTTTTAAGTCTCATCATGTAATGCACATTATACGATATATATTTATTACATTAAGCCACAGCCTTCCCCCAATGAAGGGCCTCATTTGTTATCGACTGCAAATAATAGTGGATCTAATCAAACTAGGCCATGCACGATGGTTTTTTTCTCTTTTCAGGATTTTTCACGTGAACATTAATGTCTATTATGAATGTTACACACACTCTCTCTCTCATCTGATTATGTGCTTGATCTTCGTACAAAACTAAAACATTAAACTTTATATTTCTTTATTGTTGCGAATATTCTAGGACGAACACCCATAAAAATAAAAAACTTTATTTTCATTTAGAATGCTAAGATTACTAAAGTCAATCATATTCTCACAATTTTCATTGAAAAGTTTGCAAAATGTCTCATTCACATTTGTTTAACACATTCATTATCAAGTCATGAATGAGAAAAGTGGATGGTTGCGTTAGGTAGTTGACGGCCAGTGTAAAACTTATCAATTAATCATGACATGAATCCTTTAATACATTATTTATAATGAATGAGAGAAAATAACTACTATTCAAATAATCATTATAATAAATAAAATTATAAAAAAGATTGAAAATTTAAAACATAAATAATGAAGAAGCACTTAATATAAAATGAGATATAATTTAAATATATTTTTAATAATTTTATACTTGAACTTTTTAATTTAATATATTATAAATATATTTTATATTAATATTTTTTAATTAACCGACTCGCGAACTAGTCAAGTTAAGACCTACCCAATCTTGACTTCACCTCATCAAGCTTGGCTCACAAATCATTTATTAACTCAATTCAGAAGTCGAATTGACTCACATCCTCAAGACAACATCACCAATTAAAAAAAAACTCTATATTTAAAAAAAATATATTATAAATATTATATTTAAATATATGATAGCATAACTATATTTAAATAATAAAATTTATGTAATATTATTAAATATCTAAAAATAAAATAAAATAATGAGTTGAATAAATAAATATTTAAAAATCAGTTAAAATAATAGCTAAATATCATAAAATATGTTAAAATACTAATTTAAATATTTAATTATAATTTAATATATTATTTTAAATATTTAAAAATTATTTTACTCTCTCTCCCATCCACTCTCTCCGCTCACTCCTACCTCTCTCTCTCTCTCCTCTGTCAAATCTTATCTCTTTTTGTCACCTATCTCTCTCTCTCCCCTTTCTCTCTATGGATAAATACAATAAGCCAAATTTTATGGCGTTTTTTTTATTGCGCCAAAATAGTTGACGCATTTTAAAAAGCGCCATTTAATGTAGCGTATTAGCTCATTTTTAAATTTTTAATAATTGATGCTTCTTTTATTAATTTTGATTATTATCATGCTTCTTTATAAAATTTGGCTTTCATTGATACATTTAGAAGTCACTCCATGTAAAAGAACAGTACCATACATAAGTAGATAATTAATTAAAAATACAATTGTTATTCCTATTCTAATATTAAAATCAAATATGTAATTTTAATGTTATATCATTATTGTTGATATTATTATTATTGATATATCACTTTTAAATTAATTTTCATAAATAAAAAATAAAAACTAACTCGGTAAATTGCCTTAGCCTACATTAGCCCTATAGGAAATAGTTTACTAAAATATTTAGAACAATAGCTTAATTTTAACCTTAATTTAGAAATAACCCACGCCAAATTTTGATATAAATTTCAATCAAATCGAACTAGCACATACTTATTAAATTGCATAATTATTTCATTAAGGATGTTTTAAATTATTTCTTATATTTTTCATATTTAAAATGAGAAGAAAATATCTTAAATAGTTATTGTTGCGTCCAAGAGTATTCGCGGCGATAGAGAAATATAAAGTTTATCGTCTTAGCGTTGTACGAAAATCCGGCACGTAATCAGATAAGAGAAAGGGTCTAGCATTTATGAGACACCAAGATTTTTACGTGGAAAACCCCTGAAAAAACGGGGAAAAACCACGGGGCCTAGCCCAGTTTGAACGAATCCACTAGTATTTGCAGTCGATTACAAATGAGGCTCTTCCTTGGGAGAAGGCTTTAGCTAGATGTACATCTTATAGAGTACATTACATGATGTAAATACAAAGAGTTACTATTGACATATTCGCTTTGTTGGAAGGACTATAGTCGGCGGGCGACGGAAGTCAGGAGGACCGTAGTCAGCTGGCGACGGAGGTCGGAAGGACTGTAGTCAGCGGACGACGTAAGTCAGGAGGATTGTAGTCGGCGGGCGACGAAGGTCAGAAAGACTGTAGTAGGCTGGCGACATAAGTCAGGAGGACCGCAGTCGACGAGCGACGGATGTCGGAAAAACTGTAGTCGGCGTGCGACGTAATTCAAGAGGACCGTAGTCGGCTGGCAACGGAGGTCAGAAGGACTGTAGTCTGACGACAAAGATCAGAAGGACAGCGTCACGTAGAAGTCCAACAATGGAAAGAAATCCATCTTCGCGTAGGAGTCCATCGAAGTCCAATAACCGGTAGAAGTCCAGGGTCGGGTAGAAAACTTGGCGAAGAGTTAAGGTTCGACGTTGGGCAGAAGTCCGACATCTGTTGGTGGCAAAGGAGAACTCCGTCTTCACTTGGGCGGAGTTTCAGCGTCAGAAGGGAACTCTGTTGCAAATTGGGAAGCATCACGTGGAAGTTGAAAAGAATTCATGTGTTT
Organism: Dendrobium catenatum; assembly: GCF_001605985.2. NCBI lineage: Eukaryota > Viridiplantae > Streptophyta > Magnoliopsida > Asparagales > Orchidaceae > Dendrobium > Dendrobium catenatum. Next base: position 396,723 of record NW_021319218.1, read on the forward strand.
TCCCGAATACCACGCAGAATCCCGGCGTGTTCGGGCGGCAGGAAGAGCTCCGCCGGTGGTCGAGGAGGAGCTGAGGGGATTCTCCTTTTCCCCTTTCTCTTCTTCTTCCATTCTTCTTCTCTCTCTTCACTTGAGTCCCTTTGGTGTAGAATGAGGGCTCTATTTATAATTTTTCTGGAGTGGCATAGCCCGTAAATAGCCTTGAGATCAGAGGCGAATTGGGAGTGTTTTGAATGGACGGCCGATATCGAATCCTTTGATCATGCACCGTTAGTTGGGAATTTTAAGGCCTTAATGATGTCGGAATTCGGCGATCTTGGGCTCTTTGGATTAGTCTTGTCGATCCGTTTGATTCGAGTATAAGATTGTCAAAATCGGAGACCGTTTGGTAACTCAAATTGCGGTTTGAACCTTCCAACAGCGCTTTGAGCCCTTGATTCGGACTCATTTGGGCTCGGATTGGGTTGATCTTGGTGTCGTTGGGTTCGTATTTCCAAGACGCTCAGTTGGACTATAAGCTCGCTGAAATCGGAGTTCGGGTGCTCCCAAAATTAATTTTTGAAGTTTCCAACTAGCTTTTGCCTCGAGATTCGTGCCCGATCAAGATAATTTTTGGAGTACGTATCAGTTATATTAATTAAATTCTCCTTAATAAAATATAATGTAATCAACTTGTAGGTATAATCTTTCTTTTTTTTTAATGAAATAAGTTAAAAAAGAATTAATCAAAACAGGCTAACGGGTCAACTTCGAATCATTTAGGTTACTATCGATTTAGATTCAGGTTAATGTTGACTAACATATTGAATTCGAGTTGATTGAATTTGGATCATATCAATTTTGGATTAAACTCAAATCCAATACATTAACCCATTCTATCACCCCTAATATTGACAATGAGGCATCTAGAAAGTTTGCTGACGGAGGGGACAACATTAATTCAGAGTTATCAAGAAACCAATCAATTCAAATATTTAATTAATTATGATAATATAGCACAAACTCAATGGCAAGTCGGATAAATACTGAATAACAAATTATATTTTTACTGTATACAAAGATAAAATCGAATAATTATATGCATCCAATCTCCGCACCTAATAATCTCTCCAAAACAAGTGTGAGGCAGCCCATCCTCACCTGTTCATGATCAACAGGCAAGCAGAGCAGAAGTGCAGTGTTTGGCTACAGAAGAGGAAACAGAAATCACCAAAGCCTATAATATAGCCAACTATTGTTGGCCAGTCCTAACGCAAGGGGTTGGCTATCATAATTTTGGAGTTGCTAACAAAGCTTTGATATGTCTATCAGTCTATGGCATTGCCTGGGTATTGTATTTGCTGGCACTATTTGGTGTTGGTCTATACTCTATAGGATTCAATGGTGCGTCGATCAGTCCTAATGATTAAGCTTGATAGCTAAGATTAACATTGTCCGGAGACCAACCAAAATGCGTCACGACATCTCTTTGCTCGGTACAGCGGCTCGGTACCGCTGATGTGGTGCATTCTGATTGGACTCCGGACAACGTTCAGCATCCGGCCTTCGCACAAAATAATTTATTGAGAGCTCATGGGGCGACAACATAAAAAATAGGCAGTCAAAGAAATTGGGAGCCATTTAGTATGCAAGGTTAATGCCAAAATGATTGGAACAGATTCAGGAGCTTGTGCCTGTCTAGTCAGGCTATGCCAGTTGGGTAAATAGTTGGTCAACTTCAAGATTATTTGTGAAAATTTTATTATACTTTTCAAGCATTTCCGTGCTCAAAATGATGTCACAATTAAGCGATCTTGGGCTCGTTGGATTCTTTTTGTCGATTCGTTCGATTCGACTATAAACATGCTATAGTTGGATATCATTGGGTCATCATATTTATGCTTTTAACCTTCCAAATGTGCTTCGGGCCTCTGATTTGGACCCATTTGCGGATTGGACTTATTTTGGTGTTGTTGGGTCCGTCTCTTTGAATCATTCAGTTTGACTCTAAATTTGCTGAAATTGGAGTTCGAATGATCCAAAATTTAATTTTAAAAATTTCCAACTTTGATATGTCTCGAAATTCACGCCCGATCAAGATATTTTTGGTGACGTATCAATTATAATCTATCATTTAGTTGAATGTATTCGCCATGAAATTTACTTAACAATTGCATTCAATATAATTTTTTATTTTTTATTTATATATATTTTACTGTTTTGAAATAAATCTAATTATTTAAAATTTATTTTAATCAAAATAGCTTCATCAGAATATTTTTTTTCTCTACTTACTTTTTTTGGGAAATTTTCTCTACTTAGTACTTACTAATTAATGAGCTCTCTCAGGACTTAACACATTTATCTATCATAAAACTGATAGCTAATCTTCCATCATATTATTGGCACGAATCTTAATGCATCATACTACAACTATGAAATTACTCGTACAAAAACATTGCAAGCCATTAAAGAACCTTCGTCCACCCTTCTTTTTAATAATGTGAAATAAATTACAAAGCAATTCTAATTATACATAAAAATCCCCCACCCAAAATAAAAAATTGCTAATATCCCCTTTCCTTTTGCAAATTCTTGAAAAATGGGGACTCAAATGCTAAAATTTAATAGAGAATTGAATGAAACCTGCTGCAAAGGAATAAAACCAATAGCAAAGCAAAGGTGCTCTTCCTATGTATATTCACTGCTTACCTGTGGAGTGGTAAAAAAATAAAATGAGAAAAAAAATTATGAATTTCATAATTTATAATAAATTATTATTATATGGTTTCATATATATATAAATATATATTTTATGTTTAACTTTATAATTTTTAAAATATAATATTATGAAATTTATTATATAATTAATGTAATTACTATTTATGAGTGATTTTTTATGATGTGATGGAAGAACTTACCCTTTGCCTTTTTTCTCACATAGTAAAGGCATATGGCAATGAATATTATGACTGCAATGATTCCAACCATGATAGCTATTGTCTTCTCAACCTCATCATCTGCAAGAAATTTTAAAAAAAAATCAGAATAATTAAATTGATTCCCAAAGTTGTCACTATAGAAGAATAAAAAAAAATTAAATTAAATTATTATTATTATTTTAATTGATAATAATTTTTATTTTCTACATAATAAGAGTTTGTTTGAGACAATTTTTTAGGTATTTTATTTTTCATAATTTTGTTTAATTATTATTTTTTTATTGAAATTAAAGGTTGCAATAATCTTAGTGAAAATTTAAATATTGTTAAGTTCATCCAAACGTAACTCTTGATGCAAATTAGGATTTACATCAGGACATCTGGCGCAATTTTATTCAATTAATTTAAATTTATTAAGCTTTCTTCATAGTAATTAAAATTCTTCTTCAAATTGACTTCCTTCCAAGTAGAAAAAAAAAAAAAAACTCAAAATGTTTAGAATCAAGAGATAAATAATATGCAATTAATGCATTTTTCTTCAAGCTATCTCAAACAAACACTCACATATGTAAAAATATATATTATATTATTGATATTTTTTGTTTTGTTCAAGATAATTTGTCATACTTACATTTTGCTTGGGACAGCTTTCTTACTGCTTCTTAAAGTAACTTTTTAATACACATATTTTTATTTATTATACTAGAAAGATACTTTAAGAAGCAATAAGAAAGCCGTCCCAAATGAAGCCTTAATTAAATCTTTAAGTTTTAATAATAAGGATCTGGTTGGGACAACTTTCTTTCTATTTTATTTTTTTGGATTACAACTATAATTCCATTTGGCTGTTGTTTTCTTAATATTTTTAAAAAAAAAATTATTTTTGGAAGCAACTTTTTATAATAGCTTTCAAAATAGTTATTTTTTACAACAATTTTACGGTCACCTTAAGAAAAAAAACTACAATAATTTCAAATAGATCCTAAATCGCAATATTTTTATAAGTTAAAGTAACTATTTTTCACTCATAAGTGAAAATAAAAATAGCGAAGTGAATATTTTGCCACTTTTCTTAAAAACTATAAGAATACCATAATTTTTGCAGATTGGCCCTATACCTTTCTTCCCATTTCAAAGGAGATAAAGATGCTATTCTACAATGGGAGAAGGGGTCATGTGTAAAATGGAAGTTCTTGGAGTTGCAAATAAAAAAAAAAATGGAGGGGCAGGTTGGCCACCAATCAATGTCGTGCGTGCCTCCAAACACAATATATAATAAGCCTTGATGAACTTTATTTATGGCATATTTGTAGGCATTATTGGAGTAGGTATAGAAGATAACCAAGATATCATTTATACAATTTTTATTTTTATTTATTTTTGTTTATATTGGGCTTCTTGTTGTTTGTCCAAGCAATCCTACATAAATTAATTTTTGATTAATTTTTAAGATAAATATGGCAAATAATTGTATAAACTATGTATACAGATAGCATTCATAAAATAAATTAGATTAGTCGAACTGACTCATAGTGAGTGTATAAGGTTAGACAAGGAATGATTAGTTATGAATGATAGACTTAGCTCTCATGCCGATGAGAAGAGTACATAAATACGTATCTGCTCAGCACGTAATTATGTATTGACTCTATATTTTATTTGTTAGAATGCACAACGAGTGCACAACATACAATTATGTATCTATTCTATTAAAATGAAGCACGTACATAATTGCCTACTCTAAACTCTACCTGTAAAAGCTACATCTACCACACGAGAAATTATTATGTGTGGAGTCTGGATAGGGAGAACTGTTCAGATTTATTGTATATTTACATAGTATTTGCTGCATATTTGCAAATAATCAGTAAATACTCAACAAATACTCAATTGTGAGTATTCGTTGAGTATTTTGTAAGTATTTACTGATTTACTGTGTATTTATTGAATATCCGCTGAGTAAATACTCAGTAAATATGTAGCAATCCAAACAATTCTTCATGTCTGGTCTCCACACAAAATAATTTCTCCTATCACACGTCTGCTTATTTGTTATCAATTATCACACTCAATTATTTGATTAATTCGTCATAAGAAAGAAATTGAGTCTCAAAGTAAACGCAATTCTAATTAAAAACTAGGGTGTTATTTCTTCATTTTTCTTATGAAAGGGTCATCAAAGCTAGCTGTCTAATGAAGACCAAGTATAAGGAATCTTCTCTTTCATTTGCAATGATGAAGATATTAATGTAATCTCAATGCACTTAAGCATGCAAAATTGCACATGCAAATCACTAATATCTTGTTTTAATCAATTTCTTAAAGCTAACTCAACCCAATCAACTATCATTAGTCAACTAATTAAAATCATAGAACTTTACTACTTTGAAAGGAACATTGTGGAGTCTCATTTGATTAGAATGGAAGAAAGCAAAGCAAATGAAGCAAATATTTTAAAAAGATTAGATAGACATTTCAAGCCAACTACTTCAATTAGCCTATCAATATCATATTGATTAGCATAGCTTGCCTAAAAGCTATAGCTTTTGACAAGGTCAAAGTTCTCAACTTTAAAATAGAAGATTTTTTTCTTAAAAAGTTTTGGTACCTTTATTGGATTAATTATCTAATAAATAAAATAAATGTATTATATTATGAAATAAGTTAATTATGGATATTTTTAGCCAATTTAATTTTTCATCTTAAAAGCTCAATATGTGATTATGAATATCATGATTGTTTACCGTTATTACCGCCGCCGGACACCTCTCCGCCTCCAGCGCCGTAGGGAAGCTCTCCACCGCCGGAGTACCAGATATAACACTTCCCGAGATAAACCTCTCCGGCGGCGGCTCCGCTACATGAAACCTTGACCTGCGTGGCCGCTGCCAAAACGCAATCACTGCAATCCCTCAAATTAAGATCCCCCGTACACTGCGCCTCCGCCCGCACCGACCCCGCCGACGCCACCCTGTACGAACTCCCCGTGGCCGGCGCCGCAGCCACCGCCGCAAAAGCCTCATCCCTTGCCGCCAGAAACTCATCCCCGCCGCCATTCCCCCCCGTCGAACACGTCTTGTATCGGAGGTTAGTGTCCGTATGACCGAGGAATGTGTCGTTTCCGTACCGAAGGTAGCAGCCGCGAAGCTGGATAGAGGCCGCGGCGGCGGCGGCGGCGGCGGCGGCGGAGGATGAAGAGGAGCAGAGGGAGAAGAGGCGGGGGATGGCGGAGTGGATGCAAGAGGAGCAGCGGGAGAGGGAGAGGTCGCCGTGGCATTGGAAGAGGCCGGAGATGGAAGGGGAGGAAGTGGTGAATTGGGAGTAGAGGGAGAAAGAGGAGGCGGCGGAGAGAGAGGAGAGTAGTGAGTTGAGGTTGAGCTGGTAAGGGGAGTTCGGAGGGTATTGGGATTTGGAGCAGGTAGAGTAGATTAAGGTGGTTGGATCGTCGGAGAAGGTGAGGATGGACAAAAGAAGGAGGAGGAGGAGGAGGGGGAACGAGATGGACATGACTGATGACTGTTGTTTGATTTCCCTTTGTTGTGATTTAGGTGTGGTGCTATTTATATAGTTTTAATTATTGGAGGTAAAGAACAATTAATAATGATGTATCTTGACATGCTTTATGTATATTTTTAAAATTTTATCAAATATCTAAAAGATATTAATAGTTTTGTATTTATAAATTAGAATTTCTGCAAATTAATTTATGTCATAATTCATAGAATATTCGGTTACATTTAACATTAGGATGTCATGATGCAATTTATTTCATTAACAATGTTTGTAAGTTTAGAATGGTTATTATTGCGGGCTAGAGCTAGAATATACTCATCGATAGAGTTATAATATTGCGTCTTAACGTTGTATGGATATTCATCTCAAATACAGAGAACACAAGATTTTTACGTGAAAAGTCCTATAAAGGGGAAAAACTACGGGGTCTTGCCCAATTGAAATGATTCCACTAATGTTTGGGTAGATTACATGTAAAACACTTAAAAAGCTGATTTTTTTTTAGTGCTGTTAGTCCGGACGAACTGGCCTTAGTTTCGGACGAACTGAAGAAAATTGTGAAGAATCTGTCAATTTCGTCTGGACGAACCTGTAAGGGTCAGGACGAACCGAACAGAGAGCATCGTCCAGGGACGAAACAAATTGAAATTAATTTTCGTCTGTACGATCTGTGTCCAGAGGAGTTCGTCCCGGGACGAATGGGAATCGTCCAGGACGATCCTGCTTGATAAATATCCGATTTGAGATATTTTGGATCATTTTGAACAGAGAGAAAAAGCAGGAGAGAGAAAGAGAAGGAAAGAGAAAGAAGAAGCTTGATTTTGGAGGCCGCGGAGTGCTTTTCGTCCGACGACGCAGTTGAAAGATTTGTTTGTCTCGCAGTAAGGAATCCGAATCCTATTTCTGATTTCGAAGATTTTGAGTTTTGATAATTCTGTGCTCGGTTTTGTGTTTCCGTTACCGAATAACGCGCATAATTTTGTATTGATGAAAGTTTTACCGCACAACTTTTGATATGTTTCTGATATGATATTTTACACGATTTGAGTATTTTCTGTAAAGTTTTCACCGGTTATTTTGAATTCTATGTGATTTGACTCGAATAATAAATTATCAAGATGTTAAAAAATATTGCTTCAGTACGATAAAAGTCTTATATTGTTGTTTTCCATGATCTGTGGTAATTTGGTAAATTTCTGAATTTGTGATTTCTTTGTACATTCTGTATACTGCCATTATGCCGCCGATTTCTCGTACGACTTCTGATTTTCTGAATTGATGATTTGAATGATTGAATATGCATATGAATGTGGATATATGATTGAATATATATTACTATTACTGAAAGACAAGTAAAGACTGGTTGAACCATTGGTTGGAGATTGACTTGACCTGTACAGGATGGTGGGCCGACGGACTTTCCTTTAAAAAGGGTTTGACGATATCCTCTATTGATCATTGATATAACGATTGGGAGGCATAAGGAGATTATTATGCCGACGGACACAGAGTGATGACTCTTATTGAGCCAACAGATATATTTATGGATTTATACAACAGCACTATGGATTTCTACAACAACACAATGGATTATCGACTTGAAAAACACCTTAATAGCCAGTAATTGTACTTGTTCAGTAAGACTATTGTATTGTATTTCATGTGTACATAATTGTCCTTATGATCTCATTATGGATTTATTGATTTATTGATATTGATGGATTTATTGTGGATTTACGGATTTATTGTTACTGTACGATTTCATTGATATTCGCATCGTGTCACTGAGCATTGATACTGATACCGATATGGATATCGATATTGCATTGACTTATTGATACTATGGACATGGATACTATTGATTCATTGATACTATCGCTTCATTGATACACTATATTGAACTGCATCATGTGATTCATTGACTGATATGGAGTATATTTTATTGTATTGATTTGATTTCAACCATTCTTGCGATGTATTGGTTTGATTGTTTATATGATTTCATATCGATGGATATTATTGACTAGAGATAATTGATTCTATTGATACGATGTTGATTTAACTGATATTATCGAGACGACATTTTTTTCTATCGATTTGATTGATCGATTTAACTGAGATTTTTCCGAATATAGATTTTTCTACTGTTTATGGATTCTTCCGAGACTTGGCGTATGTACTGATTTATTGAGCTTTATGGATTTCTTCCTACTGTTTATCGATTCTTTTATCGATGATTGTGGATTGTATCGATCACGTATTGATTACTGATTTTCGTATCTGCTGCATAGATTCACTGATCATATGCAACTGACTGTTATGAATTTGATTGACTGACATGCATATTGTTTCAATATCGTGCTTTGATTTTAGTTGTAGGCTTTGGTGACCTACTGAGCTATTTAAGCTCATTATATGTGATTAATAATTTCAGGTCAGAGCAAGGGAGCAAGAAGTGATGGTTGATCAAGAATGTCGACGAATCATTTCACTATGGATGCCTGGGGCATCACATTACAGTTGGCTGACTCGTCTCTGAGGGAAATCATATTATAAATATTAATCGTATGGTTGAAATCTATTGACAAACGGGGATGAAAGTCCAAAGTTACTTGGTGGACTGGCAGAAGTCCGACATTACTTGAAAATTCAGATGCCAGTTTATAGCCTAGTGGTGGTTTTACAGAACTTTGATGTCATGAGGTGGTCTAACTGAACTCTGGCGTCAGGCAGTAGTTTAACAGAACTCTGGGTGTCAGGTGGTAGTTCAACAGAACTCTAGGCCTCAGGTGTTGATCCGATAGAAGTCCGAGCCTCAGGTGGTGGTCCGGCAGAACTTCGACCTTCAAATGGTAGTCCGACAGAACTCTGGGCCTTAGGTGGTGGTCCGGTAGAAGTCTAGGCCTTAGGTGGTGGTTCGACAAAAGTTCAGGCCTCGGGTGGGGGTTCGGCAGAAGTTTGGATCTTAGGTGGTGGTCCGACAAAAGTTCGGGCCTCAGGTGGTAGTCCGGCAGAAGTCCGAGCCTCAGGTGGTGGTCCGACAGAACTCCGTGCAGTGGTAGAGGAGGCAAGGAGGCAAGAGCAATCTTCGATCTCTGTCTTGTTTCTTTAGGGTCCCTCTTTAAGATGGGGGGGGGTCTATTTATAGATTTCCTAGAGTGGCATAGCCCGTTAATTAGAGGATCAAGGGAAAATGTGAAGTGGTTTGGATGGACGAACAATATTGAATCCCTTGATTGTGGGCCATTCGCAAGACATTTGAAGATCTTAATTATTTCTAAATTCCATGATCTTAGGCTAGTTGGATTTGTTTCGTCGAGTCGTTTGATTTGACTATAAGCATGTCACGTTTGGTTATCCAAATTTTGGTTCGAACCTTCCAACAGTGCTTCGGGCCTTGATTTAGACCCATTTGGGCTTGGCTTGAGTTGATTTTGGTGTTGTTAGGTTTGTATTTCCTAGACATTCAGTTCGACTATAAGTTCGCTAAAATTAAAATTCGGATGGTCCAAATTTTAATTTCGGAAGTTTCTAACTTGATTTTTTCTCTAGATTCGTGCCCGATCAAGATAATTTTTTGATGATGTATCAATTATAAAATTGACAATTCAGTTGATTTTGGAGTTGGTTAGATTTGGCTGATTTGGTTAGGCGGAAGATCAAGTAGGAAAATTTTTGAAGGTTTATTAAGCTGATTAACTTTCACCATCATTATGAATTAAAGACTAATTCAGGGGGAGAGTTTATTCAAACAACAAGGAGCTAAAACAACTATGTAATCCAATGATATTGAGCATGTTTCCCATCTCTTCTAGAGAAACAAGTGGGGTATTTCTTTGCAAAATTGTGCCCAATTTTATATATGGCAATTCCGCCAAGATCTCTTCCTTACTTGGGGGAAGAATCAACATGAATCGAATTTTTTGACGAACGTCTCAAGAGAGAATTGGATTTGGTTAGACAATGTGTGGTTGTAAACATCGAACATAAAATATCTTTATTAATAACCAAAGTTCTCAACTAACAAGTCAACATGAGCTACATCATCCAGCCAACTATTAGAGTTGAATTCAGTTAGACGTGTAAACGAGTCGAGTCAAGTTGTGGCATTATCAAGCTGACCTCGCTTAGCTCATACTGTGTTCGAATTCGACTAGTTGTATAAAAATCAAGTATAGCTCGGTTAAAAAGCTCGATCTCAAACTCTTTTATGAAGTTCAAATTTTTGTTATGATAAACATTCTTAAAAAAATGGTATATTAAACTTTTTTAAATAAATATTTAAAATTAAGTAGCTCGACGTCCTAACAAGATGAGTTGGGCTGAGCTCGAACTCTAGCTCATTTCGTAAACTAGCTCGATTATAGGCTCGAACTCAAAAAAAAAAAAAGAAAAAAAAAAAACTCGAACTCAAATTCAAAATTTGATAAACTCCGACTCTCAAGCTCGTCAGAGAATCAAGTACGAACCTACTCAGGTCAATTTCACCCCTAGTTTCAGTAACCTGCGTAGCCTTACAGGCAATTAAGAAGGCTTAAAAAAATCATAAAAATAGTCTAGGTGTAGTACTAGAGTAGTACCCAAAGATAAAAATTTAAAAATAACAATACTGCCCTTCAAGCTGATAGGATGCGCTTGTAACGAATAGCAACTCACCTAATAAATTTATCATTCATTAGCAACAAATATTCCCCAAAACAACAGAAAAAATTATATAATTATTTTGATTTTATCAACGACCAAAATTTAATAAATTAGAGGAAAATAAAAATAATTCAGCGTTTCAATCATTGAAAAAAAAAGGGCTCTGCTGTGTTTGATTAGTCCACAAAGTTTCAAAGTAATCCTTTGACAAAGGAATTTTTATTAGGTTCGGACACCTGATGTAGTTCTACATTTGGACATCAATAAAATATCGCTACGTGCTCTTATTCTTTACAGTGCGGCCCGACGACCCGACCCGGAACGAAAACCCGGTATTGCTATGTTCATGTATTGCTAGGTATTGCTCTGTATTGCTACGTATTGCTTGACAATAACAAGAAATACAGCTCTGTCAAGATCAATACCGAGCAATACCTAGCAATACCGAGCAATACCTAGCAAAATCGTGGTATTGCTTGGCATTGCTCGGTATTGCTAGGTATTGGTCTTGACATAATGATATTTCTCGTTATCTAGCAATACCGAGCAAAACCTAGCAATACATTGGTCTCTAAACTTTAAATTTTACTGATATACCACGGTAATGAACTAGTCCTCATCAAATTTAACACTCCGTCTGCTCCCGTCAAAACCAACTCGCGAGAACAGCTTTTGCGCGCGGAAACATCTAGGAGTAGCTCTAGGGCGTTGCGTCTTCTCCGAATACAATCTCCATTTTGAGATACAGAGTAGCTCCCCTTCCCTCCTTCCCATCAGACCGATGTCGGTGCCAACATCCCGCAGGTGCAAAAGGCCCACCGGTGCAAACGTCCCGCAAGTGCAAAAGTCCCGCCGGTGCAAACATCCGAAAACTTCTCCAAAATTATTTTCACCAGTTCATTTTCTCCGGCCGGTGCAAACGCCCCGCCAGATCATTTTGGATATCGCTTTTATTCAAGTATTTTCTTTATTCATTTTGGCTACCGGTGTTTCATTTTCTCCGCCGATTTTTATTAATTATCCATTTATGCTTCTTCTATTTAGGGTATTCTCTGTTCTTGTTCATGCTAATTACTTGAGTTTTATTTTTTCATTAATAACTGAATAAACGATTCTTTGTGGGAGAAGATGAAATGGAGGCATGGGCTTAGCTAGTTAACGCTTTAGTCTTCTCATTCTTTCTCAAGCCTCGCTATGTACTTGTCATAGGACTTCCCGGCTTTCTCAAGGTCTCCAAGCTCAGTGTAGCAGTCTTTTATTGCTCCATTTTACATGGAAAGCTCTTTAAATTTGGCCACAGTAAATATTCCTGTAGGTTGTGTATTCCATGATTGAATAAGTTCCATTGTTGATGCATGATCCATAAAATTATCATATAAGTAGAGTAATGAATAGGAAAGCTAAAACAAAAATTATCATATGCCTTCTCAAGCTCATGATTCCGCAAATAATTTTTCCCTGTTTTCAATTTTGTAGAAGAACAACAGATCTGGCATAAATGGGGTTAACAAATCAGATGGAAGAAGAACAGTTAACCTAACTACAGAACATGTAGTAAAAAAGAAAAAAAAAAGATACAGAACATGTAGAAGAACATCGGGGAGGGAAGGCAACCAGATCCAATGGGGTTAACGAACACAATAACAAGATAATGAAAAAGGAGGAGCATACCCGCACGAACAAATCGATGCGGGAAGAAGAGCTGCCCGAGCGGAAGCAAACGTCTCGCGAAATACATAAATCGGGGTTTGGTTTTGACGGAGGGAACGGAGTGCTATATTTGATGAGAGAAAGAGTTTTTAGGTGGTAGGATAGTAAATATTAAAGTTTAGGTGTTAGATAAGTAAATAAAGAACTTCTAAGTGTTAGGTATGTAAAAACCCCTTTAAAATTTGATATAAATAATAAGTAGAACTTTAGAAGCATTTTTATTTTTTCTTATAAATAGTAAATTAAACATAAATTAATAAAATAATATTTGAATTACATGACAAAGGCCTTTCATTATATATATATATGCAATTATATAGGAAAATAATAATTTTGAATAAGGATAAGAACAATATTTTAAAGCCAAGAAAATCCCATATTTAGGATTCGTTTGAGAGTCTGAGACAACTTCAATTTTTTTATAAAGATGATTGTAAGCTACTACAAAACAAAATAACTTTTTTAAAAGTTATTGTAAAAATTCTTAGTACAATTTTTTTTAAAGCAATAAAAAAGAAGCAATCAAACATAAATTATAGTTGTTAGTGAGAAAAGCAAATTATAAGAAAGCTATTCCAAATAAAATCTTAATATTTGTTTGGGACGGCTTTCTCACTGCTTCTTAAAGCAACTTTTTAGTATAAAAATTTTAATTTTGTACTAAAAAAATGCTTTAAGAAATAGAGAGAAAGCCGTCTCTAATGAAGCCTTAGGCTTTGTTTGGGACGGCTTTCTTATTGCTGCTTAAAGCAGCTTTCTAGTACAAAATTTTTAATTTTTATACTAAAAAGTTGCTTTAAGAAGCATTAAAAAAACCGTCCCAAACGAAGCCTTAATTGTTATTTTTTTCTTATCAAAATTTTTATGATCTCATGCTATATATATGACAGTATTGTTATGCTGAAATATAGCTTATATATGAGTGAACATTTAGTTTAACTGGCCTACAAATTAGAGAGCCAAATGTGAATTTTTGATTTTTTTTAGGTAATTACATGCATGATATTTGAAATTTAGCTATTTATCAAATTAATTTTTTTTTACATTTATTTTTCTGATTCTTACACAAATATCAAAATTTACAAAATATTTTCAATTTGTAATTTTCGTATTTGTCGAATTCTCAAAAAATTTATTGCGGCACATACAAATGCATGGATTCGTATTTTATAAATTTGCAAGTTTTGGAAGTTTTTTTTTTTTGTGCTGTTACAATTTACAAAAAAAATTAAAAATTTCAATCACAAATTTTTGTAAGGATAAATAAGAAAAAAAATGGCAAGCAGATGCATTTTTTTATTACAAAATTAACAAAAAATCTGTCCTAAATGATCACTAAAAACTTCTTTTAGAATGCAAATGCTCAAATAATTGGGAAAAGTTTATATCATGATATTGTAATATAATTATGGGAATAATAATAATATAATAAAACACTCAAAGTTAAATAGTAAATGTTTAAAATAAAAATAAAAGTTTTTTTTTAAATTGATCGCTTTTTTTTAAAAGAAATATTTATATCAAGATATCCTAACGCCAAACACATCAGCCTGAGCTTCAAAACTCTTGATTTTATGTTGAGATTACGATTTAGTTTGTGACAGCTTTCTTACTATTTTCTTAAATAAATTTTTAGTACTAATATTTTTTGAACTAAAATTTTTTGTATTAAAAAACTATTGAGAAAGCAATAAAAAAGCTATCCAAAATATAGTCTAATATTATATATTCTAAATTGCATAATCTCCACGAAAATTTAAATATTTTGAAACTCATTGTGATAGGTCTCATGTGAGGTGAGGACATCCTTATACTGTTTTTTTTTTTTATTTTTAAGTGTCATTAGTTTTGGAACTTATGACTTCTCCTTCTAAATAATTTATTAATTTTTAAATTATATTATATTAAGAAATGTTAATTTATTTTATTTTATTGTAAATGCCAATTAAGCTTCACAGTAAACTAATAGAAGGCTTTCGTACTCTTCTTAAAGCAACTTTTTCGTATAAAATTTTTAATTTTTACATTAAAAAGCTGCTTTAAGAAACAATAAGAAAGCCGTCCCAAACAAAGCCTTATTTTGCTTTCTCTACTCAATGACCACTCCATACTGCCGTGCCTTGACAGGGGCTTAATAAGCCAAAAGTTAGGCATATTAATATAATTATAATTTACTTCTATTTGGGATAACTTTTTTATTGCTTTCTAAAACAATTTTTAGTATAAAAAATATTTGAATTAAAAAATTTTTGTACTAAAAAACTATTTTAAAAAACGGTAAGAAAGCTATTATAAACGAAATCTTAATCAAATTTGAAATTATTTGCTTAATTTTGGTTTAATTTTTGAATGCTTCACTGATTTAATATTAGCTAAAAAACGAAGGGGAAATAATGTGAGAGCATTATTATTGAGCGAGTAGGAAGGGGGTGAAAATAGGGAAGAGGTATTCTAAATAGCTTAGTGTCAATTTCATCAAATTAGATTTGTAAATAATTAAGAAAGTTATAATTTAAATGATACATCCTTTAGTTTTTTTAAGGAGATTTACATGCCTACTATAAAATTTTTTAAGTACTTATATATCTATCTAGTTTATGAATCTTGATATTTAATTATGTAAAACTCTAATGTAATTATTTCGTGCGGTCCCGTCCGAATTGTGAGTGTAAATACTGTGTACAAATAGTATGTAAAGTTTGAACTAAACTTTGTATAATAATTATACTCAATGCACAAAGTGTGTACACTCACAGTCAAGACGGAAACTTCCGTACGGACTCCGCACGGAATAATTTATCTTAAATTTGATCTTGATTGAGGTGATGCGATAATGAGTGAATAAGTAGGATAGAGATGAATGAGAAGGTTCTCTCAAAGATTTAACTATTTTTGATGGACTAGATCATGATAGAGGTTTTAGGAACAATTATTACGTCCTCCGACCGAATGAGAGAAATATTCGGTTCGCAGACAAAAATCCCGCGGTACACCTCGGTACCGAGTTTTTTGATAAACTCGGTACACCTCGGTACCGCGTGATTTTTGCCAGCTACCGAATGTTTCTCTCATTCGGTCGACCGAACCAAATAAAACTTCAGGTTTTAGAGGAAACAATAGTAGAATTTTTTTTTTGTTAAAACTCGAGTTTTTATATATGGCCAAAGGCCTCTCCAACAAATTTTATCAAAAGAGAGCCTTTATTTATTTCAAATGTAAAAATGTGTGCATATTAAATTACATTTAAATGAGTTCGGTCCCACCATTCGAGATTTTAGATGTAATTGCCCAAACTCTGAACCGTTGAGATATTTTTCACTTTGATCTAATGACTCATGATTTTATCCCATTGGTGTAACTTCCTAGGAGATCACAATCTTAGCAATGCTTCTGTACGTTCATGCTTAACTTTAGAATTTATTTTTTCTTCTTGTTCTTCTTCAAGAATGAAGAAGTGTTGTCGTTTTTTACTCTAATAAGAGAAGAAGAAGCTCTTGGTCATAGCAAGCAATATTCATATTTGAACTTCTAAAATATATAAGTGAAAAGAGTAACTAGCTCCTATGTTGAGTGCATTTTCTTTCCAAATAAAAATTATATGTTTTTTACTAAGTTTATTATATTGCAATATGTTTCCCCAAAAATTATTTTACTAATCTTTTAGAATGATAGATCTTTTATACTAAGATTTAAATAAGATCAAATTAATCATAAATAATTATTTTTTTTAAAAAATAATATTTCAATTTTCTGTTAATTCATCTCTCTAACCAATTACATAATATCTATATGGATCAAATCTCATGAGGGTCTGTTTGGGACGATTATAATTTTATATAAAGGTAGTTGTAAAGATGTTGTAAAAAAATAATTTTCTTAGAAGTTGCAATAAAAATAGCTTCCTATATATAAATTTATTGAAATTAAGTAGCGAGAAAGCAGTAGCAAAATAGAATTATGGTTGCGGTTTAAAATTGTAAAGCAGCTTGAAGGTTGTCCCAAACACAACCTTAAGGTCTGTTTGGGTCAGCTTTAGCTTTTTATAAAGATGGTTGCAAAAAAATACTGTGGAGAAAGTAATTTTTTTGAAAATGGCTGTAGAAAATAACTTCCTAATACAAAATTTATTGAAAGTAGTGGTCAAACAGAAACTATATATGATTGTGATATAAAAAGTAAGACATTTTCAATAAAGAAACATAATATAATATCAATAACGACTTTTAACAACTTACTCTCTTCTAGCAGAAGCTTCACAATTACCTTTACAAAAAGTTATAACTGCCCCAAACAAACTCTTAGGGTCTATTTGTGTTAGCTTTCTTGTTGTTTTGCCTTTCAGATAGTAACCACAATTTTATTTGGTTGTCTTTATTGTTGATTTCTTATTGCTTTTCATAAATTTTTACGATAGAAAGTTATTTTTTTGCAATTAAGGAGCTAAATTATATTTCCCATAATAAATTTACAATTAAATTTATAAAATATTGCAGCTGTCCTAAATAGATCCTTAATGAAAACAATACCCTCATAAAATATATTGTTTCTATTGATTTTATATAACCACCTCCTAAGATTACCCTCCAATGAAGTAAAATTTCTCAGCCTGAAGTTATTGAATGAGCACTCTATCTCTAATTTATATTAATGATTTATTTACCCATCATAAAATTATAATGTATTTATATATCTAATATCTAAAATTTTATATTTATTTTACAGATTTAAATATAAATACATGATGCAATTTGTATTTAGAGTTTTGCAGATAATGGAGGCTCAACGCCTAGGCAAATTATTGCATCCGGTCACCGGATGTGGAGATAGTTGTTAGAAGTGCAGCGATTCTTGAAGAAGGAAGAAGATGAAGACAGCCAACGAAGGCAAGAGGAAGAAACAGAAAATGAAAATCTTATTCAGAGAATAGAGTACACAATATTTATAAAAGGCTAAGCGGGTAAAATCGTAAAATACAAATATAATACAGGATAAATGAGTAATGCTCTGTCAGCCTCCCTCAAGTTAAGCATTCACCGATTGAATGGTTAACTTGCTACGTAGCTCCTGAAAACGGTTGATCGAGAGAGGTTTGGTTAGAATATCGGCGATTTGAGCTTGCGACGGAATGTGATGAATCTGAACGTTGCCAGCTGCTATGTGTTGTCTAATAAATTGATAGTCTATTTCAACATGCTTCGTCCGAGCATGAAAGACTGGATTTTTAGCAATGGAAATAGCAGAAATGTTGTCGCAATGTACGGGAGTAGGTGATGTCTGCTCAAGCTGCAGTTCCTCCGCCAGACCATAGAACTTCGGAGATGTCGGCAGATAGAGCCCTGTACTCTGCTTCAGTGGAGGATTTGGCGACGGTGACTTGCTTCTTGACGGACCATGAGATCAAAGTGGGTCCGATGAAGTTGCAAAAACCTGAGACTGATTTACGATCTGTGATGTCAGACGCCCAATCCGCATCAGTATAGGAGTGCAGTTGAAGTTCGCCTTTGAGAATGGGGAGACCGAAGAAGATGGTTCCCTTCACATAGCGAAGGATGCGTTTGATATCCTGGTAGTCTTGAACAGTTGGATTTTGCATATGCTGACAAACTCGGTTTGTGGCGAAAGCGATATCCGGACGTGTAACAGATTGGTACTGCAGCGACCCTGCTAGGCGGCGGTAGAGAGATGGATCAGAAAAGAGCTGAGTGTTGCGATTTGAATGTTTGGAACTCGGGGCCATCGGAGAGGGAGCGCTTTTGCAGTCTGTTAAACCGGCTGTATTGAGGAGCTTAGCTGCATAATGTGCCTGTGAGAGGAATAATCCTTGAGGATGTTGCTGTACTTGAATGCCAAGAAAGAGATTGATCTTCCCGAGCTGTTTGAGTGCAAAGGCTGAGTGAAGATCTTTGAGTAAGGATTGAATAGCAGCGTTGTTATTGCCTGTAAGAATAATATCATCGACGTATGTAAGAAAATAAATTTGTACGCTATTTTTAATGAATAGAAGAAGTGAAGGATCAGAGCGGCTAAACCGAAATCCACGATGTTGTAGAAAGTCAGTTAGCTTTTGAAACCATTGCCGCGGCGCTTGCTTTAGACCATAGAGCGATTTGTGGAGCTTGCACACCGCCGTTGGTTGATTTGGATCGACGAATCCTTGAGGTTGCTTCATGTAGATGTCCTCCAATAGATCTCCATGCAAAAAGGCATTGGAGACATCCAGTTGAAGAATTTCCCATTGACGATTGAGAGCAAGTGTTAGTAGCAATCGGATGGTTGGCATTTTGGCTACCGGACTGAACGTCTCGGTTTAGTTCTCTCCGAATTGTTGATTATTACCAAGTGCCACAAGTCTGGCCTTGTACCGATCCACTTTACCGGAGGGAAGAAGTTTGGTCTTAAATGTCCATTTGCATCCTAAAACAGGTTTGTTGGGTGGAAGTGATACAAGCGACCAAGTATGCTGATTTTGTAGTGCTTGTAGTTCCTCTGCCATAGCGTTTCGCCAGTGTGTATGTTTGACAGAGTTCTTGTAAGAAAGAGGGGACTGGTCATCGATCTGACCTGCTATGAGAGAGTAAATAGGATTCGGTTTATGAATTCCCGATTTCGATCTGGTTTGCATTGGATGCGGAATGTGATCGGGTATGACCGTGTGAGAAGCAGGTTCGGATGGGTGGACCGAAGTAGGAGAGGATTCAGAGTGAGAATTGTTGGGAGAATAGACAGAGGTATTTTGAGATAGCTGATTTGAAGTCGTGCAAGAAGTGTTATGATGAGTGACCGTGGAAGCCGGAACAAGAATGAGCGGTTAAGGGATGGAGCTGGTTCGTGTTGAAGTGGAAGAAGATGCCGAAGATGATTTGCTGAAGGGAAATATGTCCTCGTGAAAAACAACATGGCGGGATATGTGCATTTTATGATTGATCAAATTGTAGCAGATGTAACCTTTGTGAACAGCCGAATACCTAAGAAAGACACATTCAGTTGAGCGAGGAGAGAATTTGGTAGAAGTATAAGGTTGTAACCAGGGATAACACAAACAGCTGAAAATACGAAGATGAGTATAGGACGGTGTTGTGTTATAGATGATTTGATGAGGAGAAGCGTGAGAGGTGTGTTTGGAAGGAAGTCGATTAATTAAGTGTATTGCCGTGGAGACAGCTTCACTCCAAAACTGATCTGGAACACTTGATTCTTGTAATAAAGTGCGGGTCAATTCAAGAACGTGGCGATGTTTTCGTTCTGCAATTCCTTTTTGTTCGGGTGTATGCGGGCAGCTGACCCTTTGAACTATACCCTGTTCTTGCAAAAACGAAGTAAAAGATTGGTTAATAAACTCGCCACCTCCATCCAATTGAAAGGCTTTCGGCATTTTTCCAAATTGGTTTTGTACAAGAGTGCAAAACAATTTAAATTTAGAAAATGTTTCGCTTTTGTTGTGCATGAAATAAATCCATGAATGACGCGAGTGGTCATCTATAAAGATAACATAATAGCGAAATCCGTTAGTCGAGGGACACAGGGCCGGCCCCCATACATCGGAATGTATGAGTTCAAAAGGATAATTGGTAAACGAATTACTTTTATTAAAAGAAAGCCTATGGCTCTTGGCCTTATTACAGGAGTTACAAATCGTAATAGAAGAACAATTAAGAGAAGCAGGTATGTAACGAGCAAGAGATTGGAGAATCCGATAGTTCGGATGTCCAAGCCTTGCATGCCAGAGCGAAGTAGAATTGACTCGGGCTTGAAATGCAGTCGGTTGTCCTTCCGGTGCAGTGTGAATCTGATAGAGCCCGTTGCTAAGTCGACCATGGAGAAGCAGACGATGATCCTGAGAGTCTTTCATTTCAAAACCGTTAGCATGGAATGTAATGTAGATAGAATTATCAGATGTTAGTTTGGAAATCGAAAGGAGATTGTGAGTGAGTGCGGGCACGTGTAATAGATTACGTAGATGAAGCTTACGCGCGTTGTCAGGGAGCGGAAGCAAACCGTGACCGGAGTGTTGAATCGGAGCGGAAGAACCATTGGCGACGGAGATCGAATCAAGACCGGTGTAGACAGATGAGTTCTGTATATTTGAACTATCTGGAGTCAAGTGCGATGAAGCGCCTGTGTCCAAGATCCAGTTCTGGGTTGGATAGGAGGACGGTTGAGCTAACATTGCCCGCGGATTGTGTGTGGTGGTCGGAGCATACTTGAGGTCACAACGATGCCAACAGTTAATGGCAATGTGTCCTTTTTTGCCACAAATTTGGCAAACTGGTCGCACATTACCGCTAGAGGTGGTATTAGTGTTGGACGGTGTTGTATTCGCAGAGGAGTAGTTGTTGTTCTTGATCTTGTTGGGACGTTTGAAATTGCGACCGCACGATTGATTGTTAGGAGCCGCATAGAGAGCGGGAGCGGTGACAAGTTGATCTTTGGCCACATCTTGATTGATGTGTATTTCTTCGTTGCACAAGAGCGAGTAAAGATTATCCAAATCTGCAGGAATCGGAGAAGTACGAATGGAAGTTTTGAACGAGTTGTAGCTAGGAGGAAGACCGTTCAAAATGTATAGAATGATATCCTCCGGATCAACCTTGAACCCGGATGCAGCTATATTATCTACGATGTTCTTGATCTGGGAAATATATTGTTGCATCGTTAGATCCTTCATTTGAACATGATGAAGTTCGTTCTTGAGCTGCATCACTCGAGACCGGCTCGATGGTTGTAAACGACGCTCCAATGTCGTCCAGACTTCATGCGCAGATGTTGTCGTAATGACGTATGGAAGAAGGGATTGCGAAATTGTAGAAAACAGAGCGGACAAGAGAGAACTATCCACCAGAATCCAGGTAGCATGAGCCGAAGTATTGGCTTCAGGCGGAGGGGGAGAAGCGCCGGTGAGATGACCGACGTACCCCGTTGCCGTGAACTGCTGAAGGATTTGAATCCGCCAGATCGCATAATTTTCGGAGGTAAGGGGATGAGGTATCAAGTTCTTTATGTGGGAAATGAGGAACTTGAGAGGTGCTGGGATAGAGATGTCGGTGCCGGTGTTTCCGGCGAGGGAGGAGGAGGGAGGGAGGGAAGCAGTTGAATCTTGATCCCCCATTAGGCTCTTGATACCATGTTAGAAGTGCAGCGATTCTTGAAGAAGGAAGAAGATGAAGATAGCCAACGAAGGCAAGAGGAAGAAACAGAAAATGAAAATCTTATTCAGAGAATAGAGTACACAGTATTTATAAAAGGCTAAGCGGGTAAAATCGTAAAATACAAATATAATACAGGATAAATGAGTAATGCTCTGTCAATAGTTAGGTTCGGGTATTAATAAAATATTATTTTAAATTAAGCATGTCAAAAGCACAGGTAAAACATAGTCAAAAGCACAGGTAAAGCGCAGTCAAAGCGCACTTAAAACGCACCTAAAGCGCAGTCAAAAGCGTAGGTGACGTGGCATGTTTTTATTGGATGTTCGAACCTATTCTGCGCGTCCGGTGACTGGATGCAATAATTTGCCCAACGCCTAACGCTTATTATTTTAATTTTAAAAATTTTTATTTAAATTATAATTAAATTTGCTCAATTTAAAAAAATGATGCGTTGAAGTGCTTAATTTTTATTTATTTTTAATAATGTCAATATGTATTGATTTGATGTAACATTTTTAATGGCCGAATCATTTTTAGAAAGATAGAGTGAAATAAATCAATGAATGGATAAATTAAAAAACATTTCAAAGAAAAAATAATTATAATAAAATTATATATATTATATTTGTTAAAAAATAATATAATATATAATTAATAAATTAAAATTAAAATTACAGCTTTATTTGGGACTGTTTTCTTACTGTTTTATTTTTTTATACTATAATCATAATTTTTCTATGACCTTTATTTTTTTATTGCTTTTAAAAAAATTTTATGTTAAGAAGTTGCTTTCAACAACGACTTTCAAAGAAATTATTTTCTTCATAATAACTTTATAATCAGCTTTATAAAAAATTACATCCGTCCTAAACTTACCATATAAATGAAGCCATGGTTCAACACTTCAACAAATGGAAAAAAACTATTCCTCTATTACATAGCAATAATAGTTTATCATTCTTAAAAAAAATTATAGATATATTAGTGGAGTCGAGTATCCGTCTAATCGGACTAAGCTCCTTTAATTCTTATTGAGCTCAGACTCAACTTATTTGAAAATAATTAAGCTCACATTTGGCTCGATTACTCGAGCTCGTTTGAAAAGCTGGAGCTTAATATGAGGAATGTTTAAAAATGTGTAGCATATATTTTCATATATTATAATGAAATTAATTTTGAGATATATTTTAAATTAAATAAATTAATGACTCGACAAGTTTATGAGTCAAGTTAGGTTGAGCTCAGTATAGATTCCAGCTCAAACTCATGACTAGATAAGCTCGCATGTTGAGCTCATGAATGAATCAAGTTTGAGCTGGCTCGCGAGCCAAGTGATCATACTTACACTCCTAACCTAATACATAATTTATACATAAATTTTTTATATTTATTTATATAATACTCAAATCTCAAAATCATAATTAAAATATCATTAATATTAACTTATTTAAATTAAAATATATATTTTTAATGTATATATTTTGATGTGATTTAACGTTAAAATGATATATAAATAAATACAAATTTTAGATATTAGATATATAAATTTATTAACTATAAAATTTTTAAATATTGGCCCGTATAAATTGATATGGGTTGAAAAAAAAAAACTATAAAATCTAGAATGTTGTTATTTCACCAACCTGCGGCTCCAAAGCTAATAAATATCACCATGCGGTCTAACTCCAAGAAGTAGCTCACCACGTACCCTCTGTCTGGAGAGCACTCGATTCTCCACTTCACCTTACTCACCGCCTTCGTCGCCATCGCCTCCGGCGATGTCCGTCTTTTGCGGTCTGGAATGCGTGGTCTGTCTCGGCTGCTCCCGCTGGGCTTGGAAGCGCCTCACCTACATCGGCGCTTATGACTCCGAATCATGGCCTCCTGCCGTCGCCGAGGACTTCGAACCAGTACCCCGCATATGCCGAATCGTCCTCGCCGTCTACGAGAACGATCTTTCTCACCCCCGCTATGCCCCTCCTGGCGGCTATGGCCTGAACCCTAGCTGGCTCATCAAGCGCGTCGACTACGACCAAACCCAAGGCCGATGCCCGCCCTACATCATCTACACCGATCACGACCACCGAGAGATCATTCTCGCCATCCGTGGTCTTAACCTCGTCCGCGAGAGCGATTACGAGGTTCTCCTCGATAATCGGTTAGGTAGGCAGATGTTCGATGGGGGGTACGTTCACCATGGTTTGCTTAAGGCGGCGACGTTTATTCTGGAGCGCGAATCGAATACGCTTCGGCAGCTGGTTTGTGAGCTGGGGCCGGAGAATAAGCTCGTGTTCGCTGGGCATTCGCTGGGATCCGGCGTGGCCGCGCTGATGACGGTCATTGTGGTTAATCACAGGGACCAGTTTGGAAGTATAGCTAGAAAACAGATTCATTGCTACGCCATCGCGCCGGCGAGATGCATGTCGCTTAATCTCGCCGTGAAGTATGCTGATGTTATCAATTCTATTGTTCTTCAGGTGAGTATTTCTCCTATTTGTTTTTACTGATTGGATTATTGCTTCGTGGGAGGATTGGAGGTAGTGATCGGGTTGAGAAGTGTAGAAATTTCGTGGAAAGAGTGATGTTATTGTTCCCATTCTCGTTGGATTATTATCTTCGTGAAGAGAAGATCTAACCAGTATTCAATACTCAATAAGAATCGGTCCTGTAGTATTAAAGTGGTTATATCAGTTTGTCCATGGAGATTGCTTATAACTAAATTGTGCAATATTGGGGAATTTACTTAATCAGTGAGCTTAGAATTTCGTGACTTGATTGTTAAGGAAAGCAAAGAACATCTTTGTGTTTACGAATTCTTGAGCTCGGTTATAGCTTGCCGGGAATTTAGTTATACTTCTTTCATTTATTTGTCAACGATGCATGGAATATTGATTTTTTATTCTGAACCGGACAATCAACAAATCTCTGGTAAGGGTGAAATTTGAAATTGCTTCGTTTTTGGGTTGAAATTTTAAAAAGTCATCTGTTCTGAAATGACTTCAAAGAAGTGTCACGGCATCCACAAGTTACTAATTTGCCCTTCATTAAAATGGTTCCACCTCAGTCATCTAATTTTTTCCGGCTGTTGAAGCCGATAAATCTACTCTTCAGTTGCACCCAAATGGCCAAAATATGTCTCCAGGATCATTGGATAAATCATACGCCTTTCATCATCCATTTATTCTGAAGGCTTATGCTGGGCTTTCACTTGGGATAGCAAAGTGTATTTCATTTTTTAAGTAGGGTCAAGGAGGATTTTCTCGTGGGAATGGATGATGATGCATGGACTGTGGTCATGTTGGAATGCAACTTCAAGGCGAGCTAATGATTAAGAATTTGAAACGTTGAGTCAATGGCCGATTTAACATGGGAGCACAGTTTCATTTTGTATTTTCCAGGTGTCCTTAGGCCTTTGACTAGTCTAATTATGTTATTCTTTGTAAGAAGAACAGTACTGTATTAACGTATAAAGGCAGAGAGCACAGAGGAAGGAAAACTGAATTCCATTTCAGTGAAGAGAAACCTGTACATATGTATTTACTGTAGCAACTAGGTGTATATATAGATGTAAGTGATGTACAGGTGTAAGGCTAGGATTAAATGAGTTTGTTGTGGTTTAACGATTGGCCTTTGAGCTGTACTGTGCGTGGACGTTCCATTCCCCTGCTATGTTAGAGGTTGAGTATTGAGTTGTTTTTATGCCCCCACAAACTAACAGTGGAGAAGATTGAACTGTTAGTTTGGATCTTAGAAGTTAAAATCTTGGAGTGGATAGTGATTTAGTGAGAATGTTTGCTATTTGATCAATTGTATTGATGGGTGCAAAAGTGATTTCATTTGATTAAATGTGATCCTTGATGAAGTGGAAGTCAACCTCAATGTGTTTTGTGCGAGCATGGAATACCAGGTTGTTGGCGAGAGCAACGGACGAGGTGTTGTCGCAATGAATGATGGTCGGTTGGGTTGGAGCAATGTGGAAGTCGAAGAGAAGACGTCTGAGCCAGATTACTTCAGCCCCCGCTGCTGCTAGGGACCGGTAATCTGCTTCTGTGGACGAGCGGGCAACTGTTTGTTGTTTCTTCATTGTCCATGAGATAAGTGTGTTGCCAAGGTATGCAAAATAGCCTGAGGTTGAGCAACGGGTGATAGGATCGCTGGCAAAGTCGGCGTCGACAAATGCTGTAAAATGTAGACTGGATTTGGATATGGGAAGTCCAAAACCTTTTATGCCTTGGAGGTACCGGAGAAGGCGTTTGAGGAGATGAAAATGTTGGGAGAGAAAGAAGTGCATATGTTGGCACAGTGTGTTCATGATGAAGGCAATATCCAGGCATGTAATGGTGGCATACAACTGGGACCCTGTGAGTTGTCTGTAGGTGGACTATAGGAAAATCGTCAATTACTGGCGGCTTGCCGGCAAACTATTTTCAGGCGGCTTTCCGACGGTCTAATTTTTCAGAAGAATTTTTGGCAGTTTTCCGGCGGTCTTGTTTCCGACGGATTTCAGGCTTCATAGTATTTTTTTCTTAATTAATTTAATTAATTAATAATTTTAGTTTATTTTAATTAATTATTAATTTAATAAACTTAGTCTAATTAATTATTAATATAATAACATATTTAATTAACTATTAACTTAAATATTTTCTTTTTATTAATTTTTAATTATAATTTTAGTATGATATATTTTAAATAAATTATAATAAGAATTCTAACACACTTTCTCTCTCAGCAAAATTGTTGGGACTTAACAAAATGGAGTGGACTTGGTTCGAATCCCGGGCAGGACGTGCAACCGGGCAGTGCTGGCAGGCTAGCGGGCAGAGCGGGAGTTCGGGCGGACAGCTCGGGCAGGGCAGCGGGGAGGGCGGGAGATCGGGCGGGCAGCGGGGAGCTCAGCTCGGGCTGGTGGGCAACCGATCTTTTTTTTATATTAAATTTTAGATATTTTCCGGTGGCCTTTTTCCGTTGGAAAAATTTGCCGCCGAAAAATACCGCTGGAAATATTTTCCTACGCGTGTTTTATCGGCGGAAAATTTGCCGCAGGAAAGCCGTCAAAAATTTACAAAATCGTCGGAAAATGCCATCGGTAATAATTAATTTTCTTGTAGTGGTGGTTGGATCTGAAGAAAGGATATCGGTAGGGATGGTGGTGGGAGGTTTTGTGTAAGATGGATTGGAGATGGGATTGCAATTAGTTAGACCGGCTTGTTGAAGAATACTGTGAATATAAGAGGCTTGAGAAAGATGGAGCTGATTACCGTGAGAGGTAATGTGGATGCCAAGAAAATTGGTAGGGAAGCCAAGATGTTTGATAGAGAAGTGATTCTTGATAGATGAAATGATATTTAGTTGGAATTGTGGATCACTACCCATCAAGAGAATATCGTCTACATAGATTAGAAGGTATGCTTAGATTTGATTTTGGTTAAGAATAAATAGAGATGGGTCAGATTTGCTATTGTGAAAATCAAGAGAGAGAAGATGAGTGGAGAAGGTCTTGAACCATTGACGGGGAGCTTGTTTAAGGCCATAGAGAGATTTTTGAAGTAGGCATACATGGTTAGGAAATTGGGAGTCCTCAAAGCCTTTGGGTTGTTTCATATAGATAGTTTCATTGGGAGAGCAATGTAGGAATGCGTTATTAACATCAAGTTGATGTATTGGCTAGGAGTTAGTAATGGAAAGGGTAAGAAGTACTCGGATTGTAGGGAACTTTTCAATGGGGCTGAAGGTTTCTTTATAATTGAGGCCATATTCTTGACGATGGTCTTGAGCAACAAGTCTGATTTTGTATCTAGCAATTGATCTATTAGCATGTCGTTTGGTCTTGTGAGTCCAACGACAACCAAGGATTAAGGCTTTGGGTGGGGGAGGAACAAGAAGCTAAGTTCCTTGTTGTTGGAGGGCTAGAAATTCACTTACCATGACAGATCGCCAGTGAAAGTGTTGAGAGGCTTCGACATTGGTTGTGGGATCAGAAGGTGTATAAGATAGTTGATGAGTGAGATTGAGGATTTGTTTGGGTTTGAGGGAGCCAATTTTAAAACGAGTGAGCATGGAAGGTATTGTAATGGAGGGGGGTATTGGTGGGGAGGGTGGAGGATTGTCCGTGGGATGAATCTAACAATGGTGAGGGTGATGCTGGAGTTTGAGAGGCATATAGAGTGGTTTTTGACAGTGGATCAGATAGGTGGAGTTTGTAGTTGGTTGGTTGAGGGATCTAGGTAGTATAATATGATGATTGATGTGATGGGGGCCTGGTGTATTGATGGTTTGAGTTTGTTGTGTGGCATAGGGGAAGGTGGATTCGTCAAACGTGACATGGCGAGAGATGTATATACGGTCGGATATGGGTTCGAGACATTTGTAGCCTTTATATGAAGTGGCATGGCCTATAGAGATAGATGGAGGGGATTTAATTGAGAGTTTGTGACGGGCATTTGGTGGGAGTACAGGAAAGAAAGCACATTCGAAAACCCGAAGATGGGAGTATGTGGGGGAATGTTTGTGGAGTAGTTGGTATGGAGATTTGTTCGAGGTGTTAGAGGAGGGCATGAGGTTGATAAGGTATACGACAATGAGTAATGTGTCTAGCCAAAGATGGTATAGTAGGGTAGGCTTGACGTGTGAATTACGGTATGGGTAGTTTCGAGAATGTGCTGATGCTTGCATTCAGCTAGGTCGTTTTGCTCGGAAGTGTATGGAAAGCTTATTTGGTGATTAATGCCATGTAGTTTGAGGTAGTTTTGAAAGTTATGATTTAGGAATTCAGTGCCACCATCATTGCGAATGTGTTTAATAGTAAGGGAGAGTTGTTTTTCCACAGTTGAATGAAAATTTGTAAACACGGAAAACATATGAGATATGTGCATAAGGGGAAATACCCAAGTAAAATGAGTAGAATCATTCACAAACAAAATATAGTATTTGAAACCTTGATTGGAAGAAATTGGGGAGGTCCCCATACATCCATATGTAGTAGTTCTAATGGTTTATAATTATGAGTAGAAGATCTAGCGAAGGGGAGTTTATGACATTTAGAAGCCTTAAATAGAGAGCAAGAAATAGTATAGTTAGGGATTGCTAAATAACGGTTGTGTTTGGAATAAGTTCAAAATAAAATATGCTTAAATATTAATCTGAATAGTAAAATAAATTCAAAATAAAATTATAAATATTTTTAATATTTTATAATTAATTATTAATGAAATAGAAATAAATATTTAATGTTTTTTTAAAACTTAAAATATAATTAAAATAATTAACTAATATAATTTTTAAATTAAAGGAAATTAAATCCTAAAAATTTTGATATATAATATGCATTTTTTGGGTAATAATTATTTAAAGCTATGTTAATTAAAATATGATTAAAATTAATTAAAACTTAATTAAATCCGGCGGCGGTTAGACATGCGGCGACTCCCCATTGGCCGATTTAAAACCGCGGACGCTGTTTGTAATCATTGGCAATGATTGCTCCGCCTCGCAATCATTGACAATGATTGCGGCGGTGCGAGAATCATTGTCGCGGCACTTTACCACATCGGCGCGTGGTCGCGGCCGTCCGATCACCCGCTGTACGGAACGGATGCTGAGATCGTGCCGGACGGGGGAACGAGCCACGCGATCGTGTTTGCGGTTAAACATACGCCGCGGAACAACGAATTCTGAACCGTTGATCGTAAAATCAACTAGATCATACGTAATATGAAGATTACGTACGCCGAACCCTAGAATAGTTTTTTGACTCGTTCTCACGATCAGATCAACCAAATTGAACGAAACTTTAAACCTATGATCTATGCATGAACAGAAACTATGGGGAATACATATCGCGGTCTGAAACGCACTTTACATAAAGCTATATCGTTCTAAGTGTATCTAACTAGGGTTAGGGTTATACCTTAATCCAATGTATATATTCAGTAGATCTTGGGCTCTCTGAATTATAGATTGTCGACGAATAATTCTCCTGTTGAACTCGAGGCTCGAAACGCCCTTGATTAACGGGAATATGCTTTGGAAGTTTTGAGGTCTCGGGTCGCTGGAGATCTCGTCGCCGGCGACTTTGACAGGTGAGATTTGATTGGGGAAAGGTAGAGGGAATGTGTGGGAGCTCAAGTGAAAGATATCTCGGCTTGAGAAAGCTTGTAGAGAGAATATAATGCAAGGTCCTCTCTTTGGAACCCTAAAAAGAGTATTTAAAGGCTCAAGGGCTTAGATCCACGGTTAGGATCGAATCCTCAATGAATTAGGAGGGAAAACAAAGCTATTTGGCTGTGGTTTGAATGAAAGGTGGAAAAGGAATGATTCCAATGCATTAAAATGGTCTAATTTGGCTTTAATAGGTCAAATTGACCTAATTAGGGCTTGGTTTGACCAAGTCAAGATTTGACTTGGTCCACCAAATTAATTAGGTCAAGGAGGATGGGGGCGTGAGCTAAAGAGGGTTTTGAATTGATTTAGAATTTGAATAGACCCATTTGGGCTAATTGAGTCCAAGGGAGGTGAGGATTGAGTGTAAGAAGCCTTGGAATATATTTGAAATCAAGTAGGGAAGGGTTTGGGTCAATTTGGGTCAACTCGGGTTGACCAGGTTGATCTAGGCCACAGGTCTGGGCCCAACAGACTTGATTTGACCCACTGAATTGGATGGGAGGGGTCTTGGAGAAAAATAGGGTCAACATCTATCCATCAAATAAACTATATTAATATGTAGAACTTGGTATGAAGAATCCAATGAACTCAACAGATTCTAAATCTGATAGTTAGATTGATGAGAGCAATTTTTAGAATGTTAGTTATTTAATTTACTGCCATCAGCAAAGGATGATGATAGGTCATCATCTATGAGTTGAAACGTTTGCATCTTTGTGAACAATCATATTTTGCAAATATATTGCAAAATGGAGGCCTTTAAAGATCATAAAACTCAAAGAAGTTTATATCAAGTTGGATGACATGTGCAAAAATGGACACATCTCGCCTTGAGTAAGGATTATGGATGCATTGCTCATAGAGAGCTTACGGGGTGCTACTTCATTCGATTGATGATAGTGGCAGTGATGGTAGCTGCCTCCACTTCATGCAAATTCTTTATTGTGTGTAAGGAAAAGGAGGAGGCTTGGATTGTTCCAGTTTGATTTGGCCTTCAGCATGCTTGAATTCAGTAGTTTTTAGTGTCGTTGGAATACTTATTGGAATACTTATTGATGAGACTGTAATTTTAACTATAAATTTGTATTATTTGGAATCCTCTTGATCTCAAAATAAATTTCGAAGCCTAAATTTATCTTGGTTGGTTTAACTTATTAGATTTGACTTAAATGTTCATGGACACATGCTTTGCCCAAAAATTGTGCTTGATCATATGAAGTTTTTGTATTATATCAGAGAAAATTTTGGAGTTGCATTATTGTCCTTGAAAGTAGACTTACGTGGTTTGAACAGGCATCATCAAATGTAGAAAATGCACTTATTAGATGTATTGGTAAAATTAGTATAAAATGATTAAGAAGGAAAATTATGTAGATTTAAGGTTACATGGATAGAAGTTGTTTATAAGGTTACATGGATCGAAAAATAAATTTAACATCCGGACAACACCCAATATGAATAAATGGAAAATAAGGATTCATAACTTTGATCATAAATAGTTGTGAATTTGTGATAAGGCTAATGATGAATAATTTTATATGAATTCAATAAATTTATTTCTAATAGAATGATGTAAATGCAAGTAATTAGAGAAAATAGGAAATTGTATAGGAGTTAAAATAGAAAATTAATTGAAAGATGGATTTAATTAGTTTGTATTATGAAATATAAATAAAAGGTATATATCATGTTTAGTTCAAAATGAATAGATTTGATTTTCTTTTTAGAATGAAGGGTTGATATTCTTTATTGGTTGAATACTAATCCTCTATTGTATAGGACTGCTGATTTATACTCATGATTAAGTATGGTAAAAGATATTCAAGTTGATTTTCTTTTACTAAAAGTGTTCAATTTTTTTTAATAATTTTTTACTACTCAAATCTATCAAAAATTTTAGTTTTATGCTATGCATGTAAGTTTTATTTGATGTCATCACTCCCACATCACTAATGAATAATTTTCTTAGACCATTTGTTAGAGTTCTAAGTTTGTGTGCTTCATATATGATCAAATAATCTCAAAAGTTTATGTAAAGAAACATTCTAATACTTGTATGGTGTATATTAAGATGGAAAATCTTGATTTTCCAAGAAGATATTGCATGATTAAAAACCAAGTCAAAATCAAATGGTAAGAATACGTATCTTTCTTATTATGAGGGTAATTTAATTGTGCTTTTGATGTGATGATGGCGCTAATTTAAGTATTATTTATGCTAAATGTTGTGATGACTCTAACCTTGGAATTCTCTTAGGATGATTTCCTTCCGAGGACTCCTACTCCATTAGAAAATATTTTTGGATCCATCTTCTGGTGAGTTTTATCTTCTTGAAGCAGCATTTAATTCCAGTTAGAGATAAATCATTATTTTTGTCATTTTTTAAATTACCTTTTAACGCTTTGGTCAGTTTGCCCTGTCTATTATTTTTTGTTTGCATGAAAGACACTTTTATACCAGAAAGAAGAAAGCTTAAAGATCCGAGAAGGCTCTATGCCCCTGGTCGAATGTATCACATTGTTGAGAGAAAATTTTGCAGGTAATCACTCGCCTTCTAGGTTTTGTTTAGATTGAAGATATTCATCTTTTAAATTATGAACAACTTAAAATACTACTGCCATTATACTTTGGGTTATCTGGCCCATTACCCTCCTTCATGTTTTCTATACTTTACATATTTGAAGTCCCATTATCTCTAATGTCCTAATTAACGTTCATGATTTTGCCTCCTTTTTATGTATAGATCCAGATGAACAATGTTGGTTTCATATTAAAATCACCTGATTTGGGAAATGAAATATACCTGGAAGGATAATCCTCCCTATCTTTCTAAAATAGTTGTAGTCTACCTTTTCATTTTTTTCATAAAAGGAAAAAAAAAAGAGTTTGGTAGATAGGTCGCTTCTATTTATCCATATAATATAGTGGCGTGAACAATTTCTAGTCACCTTGTTGATTAATTGTTTCCATTTTAGCTTCAATTACATATAAATAGGATTTTAAAAAGGTTTTTGTACATTTTGGTCCGGAGAAATAAAAAATCTTTTTTTATAGTTGACGCGTCATTAGAAAATTCAACTGATCCTGTATAGATCATAAAATGCTCAATTTTTTTTTATTATGATGTTTCATAAGTGATTTCGGGATCATCTGAATTTTGATTTTAGTAAAATTATAGTTGAAATGAACCAATGACACCTTAAGTGTCTTGATCCAAGTCCAAAAGGACCTAAATCAATCAATTGAAAAATATAGTTAAAAAAAATCATGATATCATTTGCTAGATCAAAAGGTCTATGAATCTTACGTGTTTATACTCGAAGAAAGTATCTCTACAAGCTGAATCAAGTGAGCTCAAGATCATCTAATTCTAATATCATTAAGATATTAAGATATTAAGATGCAGATAGAATATTGTATGAATAAGGGGATCATCACATACCATCCAATGGAGTGTTATGATTTTTGAAGGAGATGACTAGAGTGTATGATGTGAAACCACATGCATGCAAAAGGAGCTTGATAAGAAATTTAAGAACAATTGACAATGTAATCTCAATTAATAGATTATTGTGATAACAAGGCAATTCAATAAAGATTCTTGATTTTCAACTTGCTTAGGCGAAGGAGTACATGTAGATTAACTAATCCTTGTAGATAAACAAAAATAGTAGCAAAGCTAAGAGCTATTAAACAACAATCCACAACTTAATAATGAGAGTTTTCACCTCGGGGATTATTCACTCGACTATACTCGGCTTGGCGAGAGAAGATCTTGCACACTAGAATTGAGATCACCACTAGGAAGATGTCAGAAGCCTTTGTCCACGGGAAAGTAGTCGGAGTTAGTGAGGGTGGCGGATGTCCGATGATAATCCAACGGCTTGGTGGAAGATGCTCCTCGATCGACAATGCAAGTTGATATCGAATGCGGTCGATATAGCCTTCCACGGTCTCGTCGTGTCCAAGTTGCACGTCAAAGAACGGGGATGCGAGGATGTTCGTCCGTCCTTGTTCGTCGAAGAGGAAGCCGTGGTCAATCTCAGGATCGGCCATGCATAGTTGAAGAGAAAGGGGGCAAACGTCGTCTTCTCTTCTCTCGGCCCCAAGTGTTATGAGCATCCAAACTTCACCCCGAGAGGAAAAGGGGAGGGTCGGCCAAGGTTGGGAGAGAGGGGGCGGGTGGATTGGGAGAGGGATGTTAGGCTAGATGAGGGGAAGAAGGGACTTACTCAAATATGAAATTAGTTTCAGATTTTAAGTAAATTTGGAGGGAAGTTAATTAGAATTTGAATTTCAAACCTCATGTGATCAATGCCATAAAGTGGCATTTAATGAGAATTGATCCCAAGCAAGGCCGGCGGCCAAGAGAGAGGAGAGGAGGGGATTAATTCACAAATCTGAAATTAATTTCAGAATTAAGTAAATTAGAGGGAGGGAAATTTGAATTTGAAAATTTTGAATCAAGAGCCTTGAATGCATTAATGGAGCATTAAAGTGAATTTCACCCTCATAGGGCCAGGGAGAGGAGTGATTAGGAAGAGGAATTTCTTTCCAAATGAGTTTGAAACTTATGGGGGGAAAATAATGAGTCATCCAATTAGATTTCGTTTGAATTTTGAATTCGAAAAAAAACTTCCTTATTTGGAAGTTTGCAAATAAGGAAAGTTTTTGAATTTGAACTTTGAATTTCAAAATTCAATAACTCATGCTTTTAATGCGGGACCTCAACCAAGGAGCCATTATGATGATTGACATCTTCATCATGGCTTGGGGCAAGGTGGTGGCCGGCGGTTGGGTGGTGAAAGAGGTGTGGCCGACGGCTAAGGGAGAGGCCGGCGATTGATTCCCTTAGGTTGTCGGCGGGATGAAATTGGGGTTCGAATTGGGAATAGACGGGAGGGGAATTTGGTGTTGGATGAGGATGAAAGAAGCACCGATAGAATGGAAACGAACTTAACCACGAGCCGCGGACTCTTCCAACGACTGGTGGGCCTTGCGATTTGCTCCCCTTGAGCTCTCTTCCCTCTCAAGCACTCATACTAGAAAAGTAGAAACAAAACATAAATCTTCTTTCAAATATTCATTAACCCATTACATAAGAAATGACCATATATATAGGCCTCAAAATGACAAAGGAAACAAAAGACTAAAATGCGCCTTGGGCTACAATAGCGACCAAATACCCATAAGGGTAAAAACGAAAAAACTGAAAAATAAAATAAATTACTACATAACATGACAAAAAAAATAAAACTCCTGATCGTGGCCGTCGATCTCCGGTGTCTCCGATGGCACACGTGTCGAAATCGCTGACAATGTCCTCATCAGTGTACCTCTTGAAAAATTTATAAATAGACCCATCTTCAACACATTTGAGGGGTCCGTGATGAGGCCACAAGAAGGATTGTAGCAGAGAGAATTTGGAGCTACGTCTGTCAGCTCTAGATGCATGTCGGCTCTAGATGCAGTGGATGCATGTCGTTGTCAATAAAGATGCGTGTTGTTTATACCAACATTAATGCTCACCATAAAAACTCATTCAAGAAGGAAATATTGCTTCCTATGGTTGGGAAATGAAAACTTGCCTCATAAATATCAAAAGCCCTATTGAAATTTGAATCCAAAAGCACCTCTAAAGCTCCAATGGTATTTCTCTTCTATTTCATCTTCCCAAGCCTTCATTTCCTTCACTACTCTCTCCATGCTCACATACTTTCAAAAGCACTTGGGATGAAGTTAAGGGTTGCCTAAAACTTCTATTAGAAGCTATGCCGCCTCACTGCTTTTAGAAAATCAAAATGGCCAAGGAAGAAAAGTCTAATAGTATTTTATTCTCCCCTTACATGTTTTGCCAAAAAAAAAAAAAGGAAAAAAACATGCATTATATAATTCGTGTGTTGTACTATAATATGACAAGGATAGCTAGCAAAATGGACGACAACAAACTACTTAATAAAAAATATTTGTATATATTAACCCTGGTCAATCGTACAGGTAATCCAAAATTTGTATTGTTAAATTGTTGCAGCGTAGGAGGAAAAAGTTAGGTTTAACAATGAATGCTAAAATCATGAAGCATAATTATTTCAAGGTCACTTGCATTAGATCACATATTTGAAGAACAATAACATAAGGATCAAGTATGAGACAATGGAAACTTGGATTTTGCTTTTCCTTTTCTACACCCAAGATCTCTCAATTGGCATGTGTATGGCTCCAAAGAAATAAAAAAAAAATCAGCCTTAAACTCGCTCCAATAAAATATGGCCAACCCCTCCAAATCAATCAAGAAATTTCTAAATAACAAGGACCATTCTCCTTCCTTGAATGGTTGGCCAACATCTAGCCTATTTAGAATGTACTTTTCTCTTTGTTTGAAACCACATTCCTTCGATATATCTAATGGCCATCCACCCCTTGCTTAGAAATCAATGTGATTGGCCCAGATTATTTCCAATTATAGCTAAAATTTGCCATACAAGAAAATTACAAGATTTGTAATATTTAAAGGCCTATAAATGCATGGAAATTTAATCATTGTTAATTATTGTTGAATAAAATTTTCTTTGTTGTTTTACAACACTTGAAGATTAATTTGACGACTCTTTTTCTTTGAATTGATTTATAAATCAACCATATTTAAGATTTATGGACCTCAACATATCTTCCAGTCTAGAACATTCACACTGATCAACATTACTACATTTTAGTAGTCTATCATGAAATTCAATCTGAAATCTATGGTTCAGTGGCCTATACGATTAAGGACCATATTAATTGTCTATGAATGATATGTATGATTATGATCATATGGTATGATTTTCTAGAGCAAAAAAATTTTAAGAAAAACATATAAAAGAATGTAGAGAAACTTCGCATGGAGGAAAAACATACGTACAAATGCATAGCCAACATAAAATAAACTTCACCAACATAAGAGAAACATCATTTAAGATAGTAGTTGGTTTACTGTGCTATTCCCACCTTTCAAATTTTTGCCCCTAACGTTTCTAAAATTGAAGTTGCAACACATAACAAATATGGTTACAACTACCTAATTTTATTTTCTTCTTTCATGTTGTCTCTCTTTCATTTTGTGCTTCTATTATACCTCGACATATGGAATTCCTTTTTTCTCATGTTCCTTTACTTAAAGCTGTTATTAGGTTCTTCTCTATATGTCAAATTAGGCTGCGGCACAATCTACCCATTTCTTTATTGATGATATATGTATGACATATTTTTTATCATTATTATGACGTGTCAATTTCCAGCCATAAGTTGTTTTTTTTCCTTTGTATAAATAGTCTCAATTGGCTAATGTATCTTCGTCTCAACACGCACTCTCTTTCAAGTCTACCAAGTTTTGCATATTCACATTCATAGTCTCCAACTAAGAATTTCACTTTTTATCGACAAGCCGTGATACCAACATCCTTTTCTTTCTCCAACCTTAATCCAACTCATCGGTGTTTATGCACTTAGTTTCGTAAGAAAACATCTCAAAAGTTGTGTGATAGCTATGACTATAAATCAATTCCATTAATTGTGGATGGTCATCCCAACTTTTACCAAAGTACAAAATATACAATCACCACCATTCTTTTAAAATTTGTTTATCTCACTCATGTTGCTCGTCCATCTTGGATGGAAAAACTGTACTAAAGATTTATTTAGTATCCATGCCTGCCTTCAATTATTCTCCTCAACCTTGAAATATACCTGCCTTCATAATTATATATAGTTACCTGACTTCTGTTAGTTGCTATCTGATGTTGGAACGGGACTAATCTATCCACCGAATCCATATATTCATTGTTGAATTTTATCCATGCAGATGTGGAAGATTCCCTCCTGAGGTGAAGACTGCAATTCCAGTTGATGGTAGATTCGAGCACGTTGTCCTATCTTGTAATGCAACATCAGATCATGGCCTCGTATGGATAGAACGAGAAGCACAGAAGGCATTAGATGTAAGTTAATTATACAAGTTCAACTATTTTTTGTTGGTCGGTAATTTTTTTATTGTAACTATCAACCCTTGTCAACGTGTTCATTCTATGCCAACGATCAATATCAGTATAGTAAACTGCTTTGGACATCGATCCATACAGTGAAAATTTTCTCTATAACATCATTGACTGAACCGTTCTTGAAAATTTTCCCCTAATTTCATTTGATGTTACCATTCTCATTGATTGGATATTTCAATTTATGTGCTCCATCTTTTAATGACAGGGGGATTTAGGCTTCGTTTGGGACGGCTTTCTTATTGCTTCTTAAAGTAGTTTTTCAATAATTTTTGTACTAGAAAACGCTTTAAGAAGCATGAAGAAAGCCAATTTCAAACGAAGCCTTATATACATACCATAAAATTTTTATATTTTACCATGTTTAACACCTAAATTTTTTTATTTATTTATATTTCACTTTAATATTTAAATCACATCAAAGTATATACATTAAACTATTTCACTTTAATGTTTAAATCACATCAAAGTTAGCTTTGCAGACTTGCAGTCAGCAAGATGCCAGTGAATCAAATAGCCCTGTAATGTTCAACTGTATCTTTTTCAGTTGATGAAGGAAAGTGCTGAGCGTCCAACACCTCCAGCCCAGCAGATTATGAGTAAGAAGCAAAGCCTAAAAAGGGAGCACAGAGATGCATTGGAAAGAGCAGTCAGCCTTAATGTGCCTCATGCAATATCACCAACAGAAGAATCCACTGCAGTGGTGGTGAGCTGCTCACATGCAGAAAACCAGGAGGAAATGGCGACTTCGTCGAAGTCCGGTGGGAAAACCAACTGGGATGAACTGGTTAAGAAGCTCTTCACTCGAAGCCAATCTGGTCACCTAGTCCTTAAGAAAGACATCCATTGATCCGAGTAAGAAATTTTTGCTAGCCTTTACTAGCCTTATATTTGTTAAATTATTCACATGGTTAGTATTTTTAAGAGCTCTCAGTTGGCTTTTTCAACTAGTTCAGTTTTAACAAAATAAGCATTTTTCTTCTTTTGACACCCAAAGAACGAAAGAGTTCGGCATTTCACCGACATTAGAATTCTTAAATATTTATATATTTTAATGGTTTGATAAGTTAAATGATATTTTTAATATGATTTAGATGTTTGTGTACTATATAGATAAATATCAAAATTTAGATGTTAGATGTGTAAATACAAAAAAAAAAAAAAATTAATGGTATATATGTAAAGCTCTTAGAAGTTTTTCAAGATCTGTTTGAAGTGCTTGCTTTTTACAAGGGAAGAGCAGGCTTATATTCTTGCAATTGTCTGCCATGTCCTTCTGTCAAATAAATCACAGAAAGCATTCAAAGCATATCAGATCCGATTATGCTTGTTATAATATTTTCAGTCCTTTTCTAGTTTTTATAATATATGGCTGATGAAGGTGAAGGGAGTTGGACATTTCATTGAGGATTTATTGGGATTTGATGTTCATATTTTGAGTAGCTTTTGCATTGCTTAGTTATTGAGATAGTTTTTTTTTTCTATTGTTGTATTTCGTTTGTTTGCTATCAAAATATAGTGTGATGGTTTAAAATTCAAACTATATTGTTTATCTTTTTCTCATGTGGATTTATAGAGTGATGGAAGAAATGATAACATGTTTTATTGCAATAGGTACACTACTACTAATAGGTGTCTCAAAGGTTGAGTATGTATGAGAAAATTCGACTTTATATGCTTCATACTACGTGTAATTGTTCAAATATGCATGGTGTGTAATTTCTTGAATAAATATGTACAAAAGTTTGTTATGGACGAAAGTATCTCATATTGTATTTGCATACTACTTATTAAAGTCCATAGACTATGGTCATGTGCAGGGGTATTCTTGGAATATTTATAAATGCCTTTTGTCCGCTTACATGAATGTTGCGGATCCGATGGCGTATTGTAGCAGCTTAAATATTGAATTCTTTGTTGCTTTGTACAAGAGATTCGTTAGTGCACTATAATCCACATGTAAAAAGCAATAAATAGTGCACGACAATCTATCTGTACAGCATTACATGTGCGGATCCAGCGATGCCTTTATGAGTGAGGTCCTTTGCATGACTTGAAATGCTCTTCTCCTCACATTCCTTGGGTGATGTGGAAGCTCATCTCCTGAGAGCTCTAGCCACAAATTTCTCTTATCTATCACATATTGTCATCCTGTGATATCCTCCCCGGTGAGCTCCATCCATGACTCCTCCCCTCCTCACTTTTTGTTATGTTGTCGAAACTTGACTCCCAACAAGCTTCTGTCACAAATCTCTTTAATTTACAAATTGCTATTCCATAATGCCTTCATTTGCGAGCTTCATCTATGACTCATCTTCTCCACATATGTTGCAGCAATGCAGCTGATGTCGAAGCCTACCCTAGCAAGTTCCCATTGCAAACTCTTCTCTCTCGTGTTTGTGGATGCCTTCACTCAACATGAATGTTTGCGCCTTTGAATACCTTTGCACAAAATGTTTGAACCTTGGTTAAAATCAAATGTTTGAATCAAGTTCAAACCATGTTCAAACAGTTTTTTGAACTCCAAATAAATATTGCATGATTCTTGTTAATTATTTAAATTATTGAGTTTTTATAATTAATTTAATGTAGATTATTCATGAAGAAGATTGACATAGAACATCAAATACAATTTTTCAGGAAGAGTTTTTATATTAGAATGAAGTCTACTTTTGCAAAGATTTCATCTAGATTTGAATATTCTTCACTTTATTATGAACTTAGGTTTTAATAAGTAGTTCATCTTATGAATAATTTATTTTAATTTGAATATCTTATGTAAGCTAATTATTTATATTTGGAAATGTGGTTAAATTTAAGTAGAATTGATGTAAATTTGGAGTTTTAATTGTTCAATGTTCTATGTTGGATGGAAGTTTACATTTGGCATGCTATGGCAAACATATTAACATCTTATGTAGAGCTTAATTGGATTATATGTGCATTTTTCTTAAGTTTGTTTTTATAAACTTATTAATACAATGAATTTAACATTTTATCTTATAGAAGTTGTTTGTATAAGTTTATAGGAATTCACATATATGTATTCTTTTGATATTTGGGTAGACAATCATTATTTCTATTAGAGAAATATAAGATGTTAAATCTAATAATTATTGGAACTTATGCATGAGTTAGATAAATCACATATCACATATGAGGCACATAAGAGTTTCAATATCATTTAATTTAGAAAGTTAGGTTTCATTTGGAATAGTTTTCCTACTGCTTTTTAAAACAAATTTTTTGTAAAAGAATTTTAAAAAGTTGATTTAAGAAACATTAAGAAAGCTATCCCAAATGAAATCTTAGAAAATTTTATGTGTGTTATATCATTATAGATATCTTACAAATAAATGCGTTTGAAAAAAATGTCTTTTAGGATGCATGATATACATAATAGCTTGATGAGGATATCCACCGGAGATTTTGACGTACTTATCATCGGCGGAATCGTAGATCGACGACTACGATTCATAGTTTCTTTTTATGATGTTTTAGTGCATTTTTTATTATTATTTTTTTCAATTTTCCACTTGTGCCCCTATGAGGGATTTGTGTAATGTTGTAGCCTGAGGGCATTTATGCTTTTTACATTTTGTTCTTTGGAGGCCTATATATGAAGGCTTAGTCTTTGTATTATTTTCTAATGATGATGATGAATGAGAATTCCACTTTCTTGTTAGATCTCTTTGTGCATTTTTGAGAGCAAAAACCCTAGGCGAGGGTGAGAGCAATACTCGTCAATCTTGATGGATTCTTTGGTTCGCGGTTCTTCGTTTTCTTCTCTCTTACTTTTGCACCAATCACGCTCAACCACCCACCGACCACTTCTTCCCGTTGCCCATCCCATCACTAAACCAAGATCCCTTTCCCACACCTACGTTCTCACTTGGCTCCCCCGCCTCACATGCCGGCCACCACCCTTTTAGCCGCCGGCCTCCAAAGCCCCATCCGCCCCTTTCCACAAATCCAAATCACCGTCCCTCCCATGGCTCCCCAAATTTGAATTTCAAATTTCAAATTTCCTTTTATTACCTTCCTAAAATGCACCCTTGCTAATTAGGAAATGATATTTATTTGAATTCAATAAACTTTTGAATTTTAAATACCTTCATATTAATAAAATTCCAATTAGGAAGCTATCCTAATTTTAATCAAATATGAAATTGAAAATCAGATTTGATTTCAATCAAATTAATTCCCTTGGTCCCACATACATTGAATCTAGATATTCTCCCTCCATCCTCCTATGGTCGGCCCCCTTCCCCTTGCTTTTCTCTCTCCAATTAAACCCCAATCTCATTTAATATTCCCCTAACCCCTCCTAAAATTGCCGGCCTCTTCATAAGTTTAATTTGAATATTTTAAATTCAAATTGAGCTTCATCCCTCCCATTAGAAAAATCTGAAATTGAATTCAGCATTTTCTAAGTTAATTCTCCACCACTCAACCAATCCCAATCACCCCACTTCACCTTGCCCAAGTCGCCCCTCTCCTCCACCCAACAACCCTCACCTTCCATTTGTTTTATCTTGGCCGCCCCTTCCCTTAGCGGCTCCTCCAAAGTATATCATCAAGGTACTCCCATGTTCATGGATGGCAGATCCAGAAGTTAATCACGGATTTGCCTACAATTCTCAAAGGAAAATTGATGTATTTTAATCACCCTTCTTCGACCCCGGATTTGGATCCGAAGGCACCGTCGAGGAATACGTTGAACATGTTCTCTT
Organism: Dendrobium catenatum; assembly: GCF_001605985.2. Lineage (NCBI taxonomy): Eukaryota > Viridiplantae > Streptophyta > Magnoliopsida > Asparagales > Orchidaceae > Dendrobium > Dendrobium catenatum. The sequence goes on from NW_021319218.1 coordinate 439,587, forward strand.
CCATTTGGAGGACGTCATCGACGAACAACGACCTATAGGACAGTGGAAGATCACCCGACGACCACTCGTCTCTCCAACTCCGACCAACATCCTGTGGATCAAATTTGCCAGCATCCTCTGTCTTTCAGTGGCATCACTCGGATTGCTGATATTCCTCCTTCGCTAACCCTACTACCAACGAGCGATTGAGAGGGAAACTCTAAGGTGAAAGATCTCTTTGTTAAGTGACGGATGGTTGTTAATCGCATATTTATTTTTCTATTTCCTTGTTATTATTTCATATTGTCCTGTTAATCTAGCGTGTAACTGCATATTTGAAGCAAGTTGATAACCACGAAACTAAAAGTCTTAACTTAGTGAACATTAATCCTATAATTTCATAACCAAAATAAGCTTATTATTAAAATCTTGCAATTTTGTTGTATGTTTCACATCATCTTAGTATCAGAGCATGGTAGGCATGCATAACATGTACTAGAAGTCACCCTAGGGGGTTTGCCTATCCATAAGTTATAGTATTTCATGCATATCATCATTTAATATATTTTATTTCACTATTATGCTTGCTATCCACTCAATTCCTGCACTCATTTAGTGAACTATAAGTTAGTTTTTTAATTGTTTAGGTGCTGCCCTTAACTTAACAACCTTCCTAACTGCTTAGACTTCTTAAACCACCTTTGTAGCTTGCTGCCCAGTAAATTCTTGCACTCATTTAGTGATCTGTAAGTTAGTTTCTTAGGTGTTTAAGTGCTGTCTCCAACCTAGCAACCTTTCTAATTGCCTACGTCACTTAAGTCCCTCTTGTAGCTTGTTGTCCAGTTGTTTCCTGCACCATATAGCGAGTCATAATGGTGTTTTTCTCCTTGTAGAGTGTATTCCTTTACACCCAATCTTCATTAGGTATCACTTAGCACTTCCCAATGGACCCGATAGGGCTTCAAAAGAAGTTAGATGACATCGTTAGTCTAGTGGGCTCTATAACTAAAACCATGAAGGAGAAACATGTGGACTCTTCCCACTATAGGAATGTGCTCTATTCGGTCAATCATGCTAGTCGGAAGATGCCCCAGTATGCTTATCAACCTAGACCTGAGCATAAGTCACAACAACCTTACTTAAAGTCACATTATTGTCTACCCATCTTTGATGGTTCCTCGGACCCTTACTACTTTAAGGATTGTGTTAGAAAATTAGATGACTATTTTGAATCATGTGATATTCCTAAGTCCCGCCAGGTTAGCATTGCTAAGTCTTGTCTGAACGATAGTGCTCGCCAATTTTGGATGAGGTTGGAAGATCATAAAGAGTCTCGTGGTGAATATCTTACTTATCATTAGAAGGACATGAAATGAGACCTCAATTTAAAATACCCGCCCTCTACTCGTGACCAACCATCGGGTTTTAAGTCACCCCATGTTCATCACATGTTTGATCACTGCATTCTCAAGAATCCTACACGTAAAAGTCAGTCCGACTCACCAGTTACACTCCAATATGATATCGTGGCTCCTAGTCCTCACCAATCAGCAGTTACTCAATTCCCTACCTTTGTGGTTACCCCTAAACCTATTCGACATACCACTCCCACTCACGTAGTGGCCCCAACACGTAGTAATATTCATCTAGAACACCACCCTATCTCTTTTGTTGGGAAAAATTGTGGACATCACTATGGTTGAGACCATCCATCCCTTAGTAACATCAGCGTTGTTGCCCCACCCTATAAGTCTCCACCTATCCTTGGGTCGACTCCTAGCCACCCCCGTCAACCTTGTCTGAACACGCGTTCTCTCTGTGTGGTGGATCCTGATTTACCTCACCTTGTAGATTACTTTACCACCTATCAAATTAGTAAAGATTCTAAGGCTATCCAACCTTTGGTATCCTAATCTTTGACCCTATAAGTGTAATTGTACCCAAAAGAAGCATTGCAAAGGATAAGTTCCCTGAACCTGAGACTGAGTGCATCCATTTTTTAGATACTAATGATATCACTGATAACGAGGACTTCTTTGAGGATGAAACTAAAGAGATTGAATTAGACTCCCTACATAACGTAAACCCTGAGTTAGGAGATTTAGAACCTTTAAACATTGATACCTTAGCCCACCCTTATCCTATTCTCCTCAAGGATATCCCTATGAATAAGGTCTGCTTGGATGATATTAAGTTGATCTTGAAAGAAGTTGATCTGACCTTGAGCACTCTAAAATTAAATTCGAAAGATTATGATTTCCTTATATCTCCTACTAAGTTGGTCTCAAATAATCCTAATTTAATTTTGAATAATTCTGATGGTGATGTCGATACTCTCAAGGAAATCAGAATTTTCTTTAGGAGATTTATATGGAATGTTTAGGAGATGATCTTAAGCATGAAAATGAGATTTTTCCCCAAAAATATTGAGTTGGAAAAATTAGGGCTTTTTCATATTATTGGATTTTTAAGAAGTTTCTTGAGTAATGTTCCAAATGATCATAGGAAGGTTTATAATAGTATAGATTAGGGCTTTTATGCAAAATGCATTTTTTGTAATTTTAATTTATTTTAAATCCGAAAATTAAGTTAATTTAATTTAATTTATGCTTTAGAAATAGGTTGATTTGAGTGATTAGTATTATTATACAATTAGAGAGAGAGAGAGAGCGCTTAGGTTGGTTTAAAAAGAGAAGAAGAATTTTAATTTAGATTTATCTTGTAGATTTTTGAAGGAAAAATTAATGCTCATAGGTGATAGTCATGGACCTTGAAGGAAGGCATTTGAGCGGAGAAATCAAATCAAATCCTTTAAATCGAAGTAAGTACTCCTGCTTTTTTATTACAATAACGATAATTGTTTAACGACAATTGCTTCTCCTAGTTGTGATGCATCAAGCATTGTTTTCTTTTTAATTTCTCATTGTGATTGGTACATGATTTTCCTTATGATAATCAATTGATCATGTTAAATGTTAAACATATAGATGTCAAATTATCTTATGTTATCATTGTTATTGATTTTATATATCATTGGGATATGTTATGGATAAGATATATAAATGATATGGTATAGTATGCTTGTATGTGTATGTTGAATGATAGAGCACACCCCCTTATGGTATTAGCTGGGGATGTTGTATTCGTGCACATTAAAGCAAAATGAAATGGTAAAGAAAATGGAAAAGAGGTACCTTCATTGGTACTGATTTAGATGGTGGTTCTTGTGATGGTTGTATTATATATATTATTTATGAGAAAAGAGAAAGATATGAATATCGATATATTATGGATGTGACTGTTATAATTTTTGTATAAGATTAAAAGTTTATTAATGAAAATTTTATGATTATAGGAAATTGCATTATGTTAAAGAGATAAAAGAAGATTGTGTATATTGTTTTCAAATTTCCTTGGGTTACTATAGTTTAAAGGCATGTTTTACTTACTAAGTTTTGACTTACTGTCAGTGGTTTAAATTTTTGCATGTATAATTATTTTAATCATAATGAGTAGAAGGGATGAAAACGTGTACCGTAGGAGAGGCATGCCAGAAGAAAAGGTAATTATATGAGTCATAATGATTTTATATTTATGTGTTTTGAATTTAATGTTTTAGTGGCTCTTTCAAATGTTATGGTGATACATTTAGAGATTGGATATTTTTTTCTATTGTTCGACCTCCGTTCCTGCCTCTTTTATACGAGCTTATCGGGTTGAGTCATGATATTATCAGTAGTAAGAACTTTATATTCTTTGGGTGATGTTTTATATATGTAGTAATATATAAGTTACTGATGTCCTTTGAGCCATGGACATATTTTAGTTATTTCTATTCTAAGCTTGCAAATATTGATATAGCCTTTCTGAAATTTAATAGTTCTTGGTTTGTCGCCATTGTACCTTCTCCTATAGTGATCTGAGGTTACCACCCAAAAACCTCCATATTTAAATGATACCAATAATTCCTCTTTTTTTCTCCAGTGCTATCATCAGAGACCTGCATTAACAAAGACAAAAAATTCATTTCAAAATGTGATTTCTAATTGCAAAAGTACAAATAAATGTGTAATCAATACTTATGAAAGAGGTTGTGTTCGAACACATTATTATAGAAAAATTGAGAACAACCGATCTACTGAAAACAAACCATTTGAAATCAATTTGTAATTTTTTAGTACTTACACTTATCAAGAATAAGCAATTTCTTTAGTTATATTTGCTGCAGCGAAAAGGTTACGCATTAACTCATACATTCGGCCGATAGCAGGGATTGCAAGCAGACACGATATCACTCCGACGTCGCGAACAGAGGAACCATGGTTCGACCTCAGTAGCAGTCGGGATCTGCTCAAGCGCATGAGAGTTAACAACGAACAGAGAATGCGACGGAGCGCGCGAGAGGGAACACCGAATACACCAAACACGGGAAAGTGAGATTTTGGGGATAACGTCGTGAGCGGGGTTGGGACAGAGTGGTATATTTGATGATAGAATTGTGTTGAGGTGGTAAAAATGAAATTTTAATGTTTAGGATGTTAAATATGTAAAATAAATGTTATAAAGTGGTATGGATGTAAAAATCCTTATTTATTTAACTCATTTCTTCTTTCTAAAATTTTACCATTCAAATATTTAATAATATTACATAAATTTTATTATTTAAATATAATTATTCTATCTTATGTTTAAATATAATATTTATGTTATATTTTTTTGTTTAAACATAATATAATTATTTATACTCCAAAATTATTTTGTCATCCAATTAATATCATACATATAGATTGTAAGTTATTTTTAAAAATATATTCATAAGAATTTAAAATTATTTTAATTTAAAAATTCTAATTTATTAAAAGATAAATTTATTAAGAAAATACAAATTAAACATAACCTTTTAAAAGGCATATTTTTGGGTGTATGCAAGAATATTAAATTATTATAATTAATTAAAACTTATAAAGTTTTACATGTTTTTAGTTTAAATTATTAAATATATTTATTTGAATAATAACTATTAAATATTGTGTTTTTTTAAATTATGTAAATATTTTAAAAATACTAATTTAAATATTTTATTATTATTTAAAATATAAGTTTAAATATTTAGTTTTTTTTATTCTCTCTTTCCCCTGTGATTTCTCTCCTCCCCCTCTCTCTCTCTCTCCGCTGCCATCTTGCTCTCTCTCCACTGTCATCTCTCTCTCTCTGCCTCTCTCACCTCTCTCTCCAAT
>NW_021319218.1:444902-468397 GCF_001605985.2 Dendrobium catenatum
ATTGGCTTCTCAATATATATATATATATAGAGCCACGCCATCAATCCTCGTGAACTCCCCCTTCCTCTTTCCGATTCTTCAGATTTCAGGGAGATCTCAGCCGTCCTTTTTCAAATTCATGTTGGGTTTATCCTCTCCTTTATTTAAAATTATTTATTTGCATATCGGATTTATTTAATATTAATTTATTAGATCAGTCCTCTTCTTCCTCCGCTCCCCCAGCTCTCTTTCTCTCTCTCTCTCTCACACACACAGCCATTCACGATTCTTTCTACCTCTTCCACTCCTCACTCATCCATGGCTACAGCAGAGGAGAGAAACGCCGCAGAGGAGAGCAACGCCGCATCCAATCCAACATATGATGAGGTGATCAAAACCTGATCTTGTACTTCATGATCTGTGCTTCGATTTCAGCTGGGATGAAACAAAAGACGATTTTGAGCTGAATTTGGGGGGACTTACTGTTTTTATCTTCTTGCAGATGGTTCTGGCTGCAATCACGGCGCTCGGAGAGAAGGAGGGATCGAACAAGTCGGCTATTACCAAATACATCGAGACAACCTATGCCGGCACGTTGCGCGAGGGCTACACCGAGGAGATCTCGGAGGCGCTGAAGAGTTTGAAGGAGAGAGGTGAGCTGTTATTTGCAAATGAACTTTATATAAAACTCGAACCGAACTCGGCGGCGCGCAGGGGACGGGGCCGACCAAGAAAGTCCGAGCGGACGGTACCGCCTGGAGCGCTGCCACCGACTCCGCGGCCCCGTGGACGGCCGCCGAAGAAGAAATATCCCCAATCAAACGCAGTAAATGCCGCCGATGGAATCCCGCGCCGCCGTGGCCGGCCGCCGAAGCCGAAGGATTCCCAATCAAACGAAGTAAAGGCCGCCGTCGGAGGTATCCCCCGCCGCCGAGGCCGGCCTCCGAAGCCGAAGGATTCTAATGCAGCCGCAGTGAAGGCCGTTGGAGGAACCCCCCGAAGCCGTGGCCGCCCTCCGAAGCCGAAGGATTCTAATGCTGCCTCAGTGAAGACCGTCGCAGGAACTCACCGCAGCCGTGGCCGGCCGCCGAAGCGGAGGGATTCTAATGCCGCCGCAGTGAGTTCCATCGGGGGAACTCCCCGCAGCCGTGGCCGGCCGCCCAAGCCGAAAGTTTCTAATGCCGCCGCAGTGAATACCCTTGGAGGAACACCCCGCAGCCGTGGCCGGCCTCCGAAGCGGAGGGATACTAATGCAACCGCAGTGCAGATCGTCGGAGGAGCTCCCCGCAGCCGTGGCCGTCCGCCGAAGCGGAAGTATTCTAATACAGCCGCAGTGAAGACCCTTGGAGGAACTCCCCGCAGCCGTGGCCGGCCTCCGAAGAGGCATCGGCCCGTGGTCTCTAGCGCTTCTACGGTTGTGGAGAAAGGCAATGCGACCGCGACGGCAACGGCAGTATCCGGGGTGAAGCGGAGGAGAGGTAGGCCTCCGAAGCTGAAGCCGACTATAGCAGAAGATTGATTTTGATTGATGGGGGATTACGGTTTGCGTGATTTGTCAATGAAACCCGACTCACTTGTTCTTCATTCTGATTTGGCGGAAGTGCGTATGCCATTATGTAAGTGCTTTAGGATTCTGTTGCATCAAAGTTTAGGGTTTTGGCGCACAAGATGCGTTTTTTTTACTGAAGCTGACCGATTTGATCACAGTGTGAATTCTCTCTTCTTCGCTTGTTCAAAGCATCTTACTTTTGTGACTGCCATTTATGTCTCTTACGCTTGTCCAAAATGGAACTCAGGATGGACAAAAATTGCTTCCGTTTCATCTGAGAATTTCAAGAAAAAATGGGTGCTCCCTTGGCTGCCATGATTTTGGCCGGAGGTTAATCTGGACGCACCACGTCACTCGGGGCTCAGTGCATCCGGTTGATGTGGCGCGTCCGGATTCGCCTCCAGACAGTCCAGACACCACACGTAATAATCTATGGTCGAGATGACCATCAAGGGGCCAGTAGGTGAATGTAAACCATTCATCATCGTCTATAGAATAGCTTTCTTAATTAAGAGACAAACTGATGTAGAACAAACAAGTTAGTACCAAACTTTTGATTATTCCTTTCCCTTCAAAGGTAGTAGTATATAGAGCAACATATGGGCAAATAAAATAGATTCTTAATGTATCGCCCTACTTGCATAGTAGCTATATAATCCAACATCTAACGAAAATTGGACCTAAAAAGAAAACTATTCATACCAGACAGTAAGGAAAATGTAACAACCTAAAGTCTCAACTATTGAGATATAATCTGCTTCAGCTTAAGGGCCTTATAATTTTGTCATGTTAGTGTAATTTCTCAAGAGGTTATCCATCACATAATTTTTTTCAGGATGAGCACGTTTAACTGTGGAGTTTCTTAATAAGATTCTAACAATTACACTAAAATGCATTTTGATGTTTAAGAGTTTAGCTTTTTTGTTTTTTTTTTACTAAAGGGTTTTAGAGGAAAAATGATTGAGAAAGAAAAGTCACATTGAAAGAAAAGGTGTCCATGATTTTCATTGGATTGGGAACCGGCTCCCAACATATGCATGAGTTAGCATTGAGAGAAATAGAAGAGTTAGAAATGGCATAGCTAATTGCTTGAGAGAAGTAGGCAGGAATATTCCAACAATTGTTCTCAATACAGCTCACTCAAGCTGAATGAAAGGCAGAATAAATGTGGATCTATAATTTCAAGTAAAGCCTTGCCATCAAGCCAAGGGTCCCATATCAAAGCTAAAGAGGATTTAGGGGTGATGGTGAGCGAAATTTTATTTTTAATATTTCTAGCAGTGGTGTAAAGAAATTTCCAATATTTTGAAGCTTTCGATGGGAGAGGCTTCCAAATGTATGAGTATTTACATTTAACCTAATTGGATAGCAGATAGCGATCGTTGAGGAGTCACCAAATAAGAGAACATACATAAACAATCATTAAGGAATTAGTGGAAGAAAGTTGTAGCCCTCCAAAACGTTTAAGGCAATAAATATTTTTCCAAGAAATGGTGTGAAGCTTTTTGAAAGTAATATCTCCATGAAAAAGAAACTTAGAGCAAATTTTATTGATAAATTGCTACGGGTCTTAGAGAGAAGAAGACCTCTAATCTAGTAGACTAACGTATTGCAAATGGTGTATTTAAGGTATTGGAGCCTACTAGTAAAAGATAGTGTTTTAGCTTTCTATCCAGCAAGAAGGTCAGAAATTTTATTTAGGAGGAGCTAATAGTGAGAGATGATGAGACATTTTGCAGAGATGGGGAGCTTGAGATACTTCAAAACATTACTAAAGGGGTTCGTGCTCAAAATATTACAAATATCATTAGAGAATTACCAACCATTAAAGAAAATAACAAAGTTCTTATTGTGATTTACGTGTAGACCATAGTAATCAGCAAATTGCTTTAAGAGATCCCTAAGTTTCTTAGCAGTATCAACCTTGTCTTTCCCAAAGACAATCAAATCATCAGCATATAATAACTAGAATAATTTTTGAACTCTTGAAGAAATGCTCATGAAAGAAACATGACCAGTTGCATCATCCAAGATATTTGAAAAAAATAGCCATGATGATATAGAATAAGTACGAAGATAAAGGACAACCTTGTAGTAAACCAAAAGTAGATTACAAAAATCTCTCTAGAGCACTATTAAAGTAAATAGATACCCTCCAATCTAGGATGAACATGTTAGGGAAACCCTTCTGAGCTAGCCTTGTGAAGAGGAAGGTATAACGTTAAATTCTTTATGGATATCAAATTTAGCATAGATTTATTTTTTACAACATAAGAATTAAATTCCTCCAATAATTCAGAAGCTAATAAAATATTGTCAGATGAAATTCTGGAGTGAATGAACTCGGCCTTAAGTGAGTTATACATGGCATAATGTGTTTCACCCAGTTAGCAAGAATTTTAGCCATTGTCTTATAAAAATTAATTTTAAAGGGAGATGAGCCTATAATAAGCAATGTTAGAAGAGTGATTACTAATAGGAATAAGTGCAATAGTAGTGGCTTTGGAACACCTAGGAATAGAGCCTATTTGGAAGAAGTATTTGACCGTCTTGCATAGATGAGTTCCCATGATATCCCAAGTGCTTTTGAAAAAACTCAAATGTAAACCCACCATGGCCTTGAGCAGAGAAAATAACATGTTTGATGTGCTTATTAGTGACATAAGCAACCAGGGATGAGATGAGGTGAGATGGGATAGTATTATCAGCATGGATTTGAGTGGATTTGGAGAGAGGAGGCTTAAGGGAATTGAAGAGAAGTTTCAAGTGATTAATAATAGTATTCGAGTTGCTTTTAGAATTGTAGTGAACTCCTACATATGAGGTAATTTCATTATTCAAGTTTTTGTTATGCTTAGACCTGATCCTAGCATAAAGGAACCCCAGGTCTTCATCACCACAGGATAGCCAGATGGCTTTGAATCTTTGAGAAATCCAAGACACCAATATAGAATAACAATGGTTGAGCTAGTTAACATCCTTTATGGAGCCAAAAAGATGAATATAAAGAGGGTTAGATTGAATTTGTTGTAAGAATAAGTTAGACTCTGATAGAGGTTGGCAATGGATTGGATATACATTGTGTTGGAAGAAGCCCAACTTTTGGTTTTTATAGCCTTTTTAAGCTTTTGCAGTATAGAGTACATATCAACAATAGGGCACCCAGAGGTTTGAACAGTATAAAAAGAAATAAGGGCATCTCAAAACTCAATTTTTTGCACCAAAAGTTTTTAAATAAGAATCTGTGATTTTTTTTTAGTGTGGGATTACAACAAAGCATAATAGAAATATGATCAAAACACCTTGAGTTTTCAACTTTATAAAAAGAAGAGGGGGCCAGCTTGATCAGGCATGAATCTTGAGGTATACATGAATTGGAAATCTCTCAAATCAAATTTTAGACCATATGAACTCCAATTTCAACAAACTTATAGTCAAACTTAATGTCTCAAAGAGATGAAACTAATAACATCAAAGTTGGTCTAATCCGAACCCAAATGAGCTTAAGTTAAAGGATTGAAACATAATGAGAAGCTTTAGAACAATAATTAGATGATCAAATAATCTCCAAATATAGCATTCTTATAGTAAATGATCTCCGAACATAGCATGTTTATAGTCGAATCGAGCTGCTCGATGAGATAAATCCAATGTGTCCAAGATTGCTTAATTATAATATCATTAAGTTAGTTAAATGCTGAAGAAATGCTTCATGGCCGTCTAAGAGAGCACTCTGAAATTGCTCAGAATGTTCTCCATATTTATAGGGTATGCCACTCCAAAAAAAATCTATAAATAGACCCTCACTCTCTACATGAAAGGGGACATTTTGAAGACGCTTGGACCTTGGGTTAGATGTTATGAGAGCTCTAAGTCTTGAAGAATCTCAGAGCTCTACTTGAGCACCACCGTCGACAAACCCTCACTGCCATTAGAATTTCAATGTCTGCAACCACTATATCGCCAATATCTAGCCTTTCATCAACCAACCACCGTCCCTTAAACCATCATTGCTCGATTATAGTCCCTTCGACCAAAGCGGCCTAACTATGATTCTTATGACCTTCATTGCTCCTCGACTACGGTCTTTTCGACCAAAGTGGCCTAACTATGGTCCATTCGATCTTAATCTCCTGACTATAGTCCATCCGACCTCTGTCGCACAACATCGGTCCCTCAGACCACCATCACCCAATGACGATCCCTTCGATCACTGTCACCAGACTATGACCTTTGCATCCATCGTTGCTGGACTACGATCTCTGCAACCATCATTGCTGGACTATGGTACCTCCGACTTAAGTTGCACAACTATGCTCCCTCCAACCACCATAACCTACTAACTATGGTCCCTTCAACCTCTATCACTTGACAACAATCCCTTCGACCGCTGTCGCTCGACTATTATCACTTCAGCCTATGTCATATGTCGACTAAGGTCCCTCAGAGCTTCCTTGCCCGATAATGCTCCCACTAATCATAATCACCAGACTACAGTGCCTGCAACCACCGTTGACCGACTATGATCCCTTCGACCACTGTCGTTTGTTGACTACGGTCTCTCCTACATCCATCGTCCGACAACGATCTCTCCGACCTCCATCACCCGACAACGAACCCTCTGACCTCAATTGCTCAAATGAATCGATCATGTGATAAACTGCTCGTGTTTCTGCTCGATTATTACTCGTTTGTGATTATTTGATTAAGTAATAAAATAAGCTTACACAGTTTCTTAAACGCTCGATAGTTAAATAAACAAGTTTGAACAACTATATGTTCGCCTCGTTTATGTTTATAAACATCATTTAAAGCTCGTGAACAAGTTCAATATGAAGCTCAATAATAAGGTTATTAAAAAGCTTGATTCATATTTATTTGGAACTAAATAGTTTTATTAGGATTGGCTTAAATCTTTAGTTGATATACTTTCTCACAATTTTTAGTTTTATTCTAATAAATAATTCTTATTTTATGATAAATTAATTTCATTTTTTATATTATAATATTTCATTATAATGAATTTATTCATGTGCAAGATGTATTTATTCATGCTTGCTCGATTGTTTATTTAAAGTATTCATAAATTTGAATTTATAAATAATTGTTTTACAGGTGCTTAGCTGCTTAGCCCCCTAGTTAAATAAAAGCATGGCCGAGTTTTATAAACAACTAAAAAATGAGTAATTATTATGTAATGAGATTTTAATGTCGGGATATATAAACTGCTTTTTGTACTAACCTTGCTAGTGTAATCTTTTTCATTTTCTTAATATGTGTATGTAAAGTTGTGAAAGTAAAAAAAATGAGATTGTTTATGTTAAATAAAAAAAGGATCCAAGATGATGGATTTTTCTTTGCAATTAGGAGGGTGACAAAGGTATAATTGCTCGTGATTCTGCTCGATTATTACCCGTTCATGATTATTTGATTAAGTTATCAAACAAGCTTATATTTTTTTTAAATACTTGATAGTTAAATAAACAAGCTTGAACAATTATATGTTCGCGTCATTTATGTTTATAAATCTCATTTAAAACTCATGAACAAATTCGATATGAAGCTTAGTAAGAAGCTTATTAAAAAGTTTGATTCATATTTGTTTGGAACTAAATAGATTTATTAAGATTGGCTTAAATATATATTTGATATATTTTCTCACAAATTTTAATTTTATTCTAATAAATGATTCTTATTTTATGTAAAATTAATTTCATTTTTTATATTATAATTTTTCATTATAATGAATTTATTCACGAGCAAGAGGTATTTGTTCATGTTTGCTGAATTATTTGTATGAAGTATTCATGATCAAATTTGTTTATAAGAAGAATACATTTTTAGAGCTCATTTATTCATGCATGGCTTTGTTTGGTAGCTCAAAAGTACTCGTTAGATATACTCGTGAACTGGGTTATTTGATAGCTAAAAAACACCTGCTAGCTATGTTCACAAAGAAACTCTATAACAATTATTTGTTAGCAAACTCGATAAAACTCATTTGTTAAGTCAACCAAAAACTAGAAAGTAAAGCTCATTAATAGCTCGATAAACACGAAATAAATCAAATATAAACAAAACACGAACACTTATCATTTTAAACGAATCAAACTTGAACACAAATGAAAAAGTTCAAATCAAGCTAGAACCAAACTTGAACAAGCTGATAATAAATAAGTTCAAACATGAACAAATAGAACTTGCTCGGCTTGGCTTGATTTGTTTGCAGTATAGTGCATTCTCTTCCCCTTTTTCCTACATGGAATGAGAATATAATGATAAGCTTTGTAAAGTTTCTGATGCTTTATGATAATTTGTACATAAAAGAAAGAACATATGTAAAGTGCAATTGTGTTACCTATTCATTTTATCTTTCGCCAAGTAATCATAATAAAGGTGGCAAGCATGTGAGGCCTATTATTATTGAACCTTTTCTTTGCTTTTTATTGAGTCCTTCGAATTTAATATTATGTTGAACTGTACAAAGTGGATTTTGGATCAAAGTGTAGTACCATGTTATTGTTTGACTTGAAATTATTTGTGCAGGTGTAAGGGATTTGTTATAATATGAAAAATAGCATAAATATGTTGGAAATTAAAGTCTGTTTGGGATGACTATAATATTTAAAAAAAAAATGATTAATATGATTTCTCAACTCTTTGTGAGAGATTAAAATGATTCCCAACTCTTTTGAAAGATCAATTTGGTCACTCGGCTTTTTAAATTGATACTTTTTTATCATAACATTTAATATTGGAGTTAATGGTGTTAAATATAATGATATTTCAATCATTTTTCAATTAAACTGTTTATTAAATATAATTTTCAAGTAATTATTTTTATTATGAAGTTTTTGTAGGGAAAATATTTTTAACTATTTGATTATAAAAAATAACTTTCCATTGTAAAAATCTCAAACCTAGTAAAAAAGCAACAAAAAATTGTAGCCAAATGAAATTATGATTATATCTAAAAAGTAAAGCAATGCAAAAACTATCTCAAAGAGACTCTAAGGGTTCATTTGGAACGATTATAACTTTTATGAAGGTAGTTCTAAAACTGTTGTAGAGAAATTTTTTTTTTTTGAAAGCCGTTGTTAAATGCAACTTCTTAGTACAAAAATTTATCAAAAAATAATGATAAAAAAATTATAATTATGATGTAAAAAGCAAAACTATAAAAAGTTCTCCCAAATGAGCCTTAAATTACATGATAATTCATTAAATTGGCTTAAAATATATGCTTTTGGGTGATTTCTTTGTTAGTCTTTTGGGATTTTGAGGAGCCCATTTATTATTCGTTTTATGGGCCCACGTCAGTCTGCAATACCAGCAATCAGGCCCAGCAAGGTTGGAGGAAATAATAAAATTTCGGTATCTTATACTTTATTAGTAATTTTATTGATTGAAGAATCAATATTAAGCACAACTTATACTTCAAGAACCCAAATGAAAGTATTTTAAAATGTGTTTTAAAATATTAACTTCAATTACAGATCAAGTGGCTCTTAGAGAAATTCTTTAGATGCTTTCGCTTTTCGCTCCTGCTCTGCTAGGGCTTTTGCCCTAGCTCTCTCCGGTGTGTTCTAGTGGCCGGTGTTTCTCGCCGTGGTGGCGTTGTCTGCTTCGTTCATCCAGGTAAGTTCCTCTCTCTCTGGTGGATCTTGATTTTGTGTTTCTGTCCGGCGTTGCCGGCATGCCGCCGAAGCTCAGTGACCCTTGTTTTTTAGGGGTTTCTTCCTCTTCTCGTTCGTTTTTAGATGTCCTTGCGGGAAAGTCTAATGAACCCATTTTTCCGGAGCTTAGGGTTTCCTCTTTTCGTGGTATACCCTCTCTTTGGATTTCGGAACACGAAATTTCTGCGCTTGTTGCGCCTTTCCAGTTCTCTCTAATCGGATTTTTCCCATCTAAGCGTCCTTCATTGGACTCTATTTGACGGTTTTTCTTTAATCTAAAGTTGAATGGTGAATTTTTCGTTATTTTGCTGGACCCGTCTCATATTCTCATTAAGCTCAACAACAATCTTGATTATTGTCGAGTTTTTTGCCATGGATCTTAGTTAGTTTACAACTGCTTTATGAAACTTATCAAATGGTCGCCCATTGTGGATATTGGGGTCGAGTCGTCGGTTATCCCCATTTGGGTGTCTTTCTCTCAGGTGTGCCCCCATCTCTACTCTCCCCGCGTTCTTCATGGCTTGGGCTTGATTTTTGGAAAGCCTCTAAGAATTGTTACTGCTACTTCAATTGGGTCTAGGCCTTCCCTTGCTCGTATGTTGGTGGAATTAGATGTCACTAAATCCTATCCCGATTGTGTCTGGTTAGGCCCTGAAGCTATTGGATATGTGCAGCATGTTGTTTTGGAAGATTTCCCTCCCTTTTGTTCTTCGCGTAAAAAATTTGGGCATTTTTCTAGTAATTATAAACCTGGGGTTGACTTTTCGGTGCCTCCTAAGGTTGCTAATAAGGTTGTTATTAATTCTGAACCGATTATCTCTTCTTCTCTTGTTGAGGCTGAGCCAATGCTCTTTGTTGAACCCATTTCTTCACCTACTGCTTTGTGTGTGGAGCCTGTGGTTCAGTTGGTCAATGTGGATTCCCTTCCATCTATTTTAGCTGTTGAAAATGTGGTTATTGATGTGGATAATGATGAGAATATTTCGAGTGGTAAGATTAATGGTGTTGATGATGTTGATGTTTTGTCCCCTGACGCTTTACCTTTTGTCCCTCAAGGTTTTAATATGGCCACTTTAGATCCTATTGCTGCCTCCCCTCATCCTTGTTTTAGTGCTGATGGTCATGTTTTGTGCTGGTCCCTTCTTGTCGGTGGTGTCAGCCCCGACTATTTTGGGTGATATTTCTTTAAATCATGTTGTTTTGGATTGCCCGACTGAGTCTGCTCTTCCTTCTGAGAATTTGGGTGCGGGTGGTGGTGAGGTTTCTGCTACCTCCAGCTCGCCTCCTATTGTGAACGATTGTTTAGTTAATAACAACTTTGTGGATGTACCTATTATGTTAATTGATTCTCCAAGCTTAGTGTATCATGTGGGGGACAATTCGGGATTGGATGCTCGTGTTCAATTGGATTGGCTTAAGGGTGCGTCCGATTCTGATTCAGATTCTGTTTCTTTGGAATCGTCTGGGGATGAGGTTGCTGGCAATTCTTTTGCCGTGTTACGTGATTTACCTCTTGTTTATGGTGCCTCTCGTGGTAGAGCTCGTGGGAGGGGCAGACGTGGTTGGGGTTGATTAACTTGCTGGTGCTGCCTTCTTGGTTTATTTGGAAGGCCTTTTGGTTGGTTCGTCATGGTATCTGTTCTTTGGGCTGCTTGGAAGATCCTGTTGATGCTCTGTGCCTTCGTGTTGACACTTTCAGTGGGTTTAATTTTTGTAGAACTATGTTTTTCGTTTTTGTGGTTGGTTGTTGAGCCGGGCAATGATGTGGCTGGGGCTCGCTTCTCACAAAGTATGGCTCGTGGCAACCTTTGGTGTTGTTCTCGTCAGGACAGCTGATTCGCGTTTGTTTCCACCAAATTGGACGGTTCGAGCTATCTTTTGGGAAGCTGGGAGTCTTGGCCTTCTCATGTTTTTGCATTTGCTTCATGTTTCTTGTAATCGCTCTTTCGATCTAATATATTATTATGTTTTGTTAAAAAAAAAAAAAGTGGCTCTTAGAGAGGAAGAAATAAATATCTAATATTGAGCAAAATTAGAGAGATGATACTCATAGTACAAGAGTTGTTATTAACTTGAATTTACAAGAGAGATTACTTCATAGCTGAAATTTAAATTCTACTTGAATATATTTATGCCTAAATTTAGGCTTCATTTGGAACAATTTCATACTATTATTTTTCTCTGCTTTCAAGAGATTTTTATACCCAAAATCAACTTTACAAAGTAGCAAAAAAGCGGTCCTAAAAAAAGCCTCAATCAAAACTATTAAAGGTTCATAAATGTATATCTATACATGTCCATATAAATAACTTGCAATGTGCAGACAAGCCTTGTCTCAAGGAGCAATCACCATAACAAGGCTATAGACAAGTAGGTATTCACCCCAATTGAGCTTGCAACATATTAGCTTGCCTCTTGGAGATCAAATTAATGATGCATATATTCTTAGTACTGGCCTTAATAAGCCCTCGCTTGAAGGGGTGCTCGCCCTATGAGGGCTCGACTCTCACAACAATTATTCCTAACAAAGGCAATATATTTTTCTAAATATGCCAATCCAAGCTATAGGAGGCACTAGGGGTGTAAACGACTCGAGTTTAGGCCTTATAGAGCTCAGCTCGTTAGTCGAAAAGCGAGCTCAAGCTTGAGTCGAGCTCAACAGGTGAGCTCAAGCTCGAGCTCGTTCCGCAGTAAACGAGCTCGAGTCGGCTCAGTTCAGTTTGGCATTTTCCTGCCTCTCCATTTTTGATTTGACTTAAACGAGTCCGTCTTTTTTTTCCCGCCTGAGCTACTTTTTTTTTTCCAAAAAAAAAAAAAAAAACTGTTAGCCTGTCACTTGAAACTTACACTTGGGACTCACATAACCTATACTATAATACAGTTTATACATTACTTTAATTAAAACAACCGCAGTTGTATCTTGTCTGAGCATATATTATTCTAATTAACATATATATTCATTAACATATATTATAATATATTATGATATATATTATATATTATTTTAATTAATAAATATTAAACGAGCCAGCTCGCGAGCTCATGAGCCGATCTGGCTCAAGATCCAACTCGAGCTTGTTTATCATTCGAGCTCGATTATAGGCTCGAGCTCGAGCTCGAAGCTCGATAAGCTTGGCTCGCGAGCTCGTTAACGAGTCGAGTTCGAACTGGCTCACGAGCCGGCTCGACTCACTTACACCCCTAGGAGGCACACACCTACCAAGCCCATAGTTATTACTTCATCAGCTATGTTTATCTTCTAAATCCAAAGAATCAAGATTGCATAATTTACATGGCTTATTTGTTGTACTTCCAAAGTTAGTGGCAATATAATGACTAGAGCTTTCATCAAAAGAACAGGGACTTCAAGTGCATGGGCTATTACTAACAGGGTAAAAGCTAAAAAAAATTCCATGATTATTTGTATGTGACAAATTTAATCCTAAAGCATCACATTTTTCTAATTAAAATTTTCAACTATACAAAATGAAACCCAAATGATCATTCTTCAACTAAATTGATATCAATCTTATCCCCAAATTTAGTTAATTTCTATCGTAGGAATCATTTAAGATCAATTTTATATAAACGAGAGATTAACTTATAGAAATATAATACTATAAGACTAAGGTTTTATTTGGGACAACTTTTTTATTGCTTCAAAAAAATTATTTTAATAAGCAATAAAAAAGCTATCCCAAACGAAGCCTAAGGCTTCATTTGGAAAAGCTTTAGAGTACTATTTTTTATTACTTTTAAAAAATTTTTATGCTAGAAAGCTATTTTAGAAAACAGTCAAAACTATCCCAAATGAATCATAAGTTGATCACATGAGATTAATTGGAAGCTATATTTGACTATTTAACTTTCTACTTTGACAGATGATCATTTTTTTTACAGCATACAGAAACAATTTATATAAATCAAAACCCAAGAATCTCACTTTAAAATCATTAAGCCTGCGCTGTGAAAAGATGCCTCTAAATAGATGCATTTTACAAGTCAAAAACAGCAAAAGGTGACAAAAAATCACATTATTTCATCAAGAAAGAGTGACAGATTATTTGAAATAACGAAAATCTATAGACTAAATGAGCAATTGAATCTCAAAATAAAACTTATTTCTGAACTAATGAGTAAATTGCTTAGCCTGTTAGAGTTGAGAAATAGAAAATACCGGAATTCCAGTCATGCTTGAAAGCTAACAATCTAAGAAGTTTATACACCAGAAAGCCATAACTCCTCCAGTTCAGAATGTGCAATTCATTATGCTTTTCCTGAAGAACAAAATAGCTGCATCTTCTCAATAATCACAGCTTTCATCGCCTCCTTGGCCGACTCCATCACATGAACCAAATCTTTGCTCGGTTTCCGCAGAGATTCCATGTAAGCATTTCGGACTTCTGTATTCACATTGAATTTCCTAACACCCAGTTCTATGCATGCCTGTTCAAATCAGGAACACTGCATGTCATTAACGTCAAAATATTATTCATTTACAAAAATAAAAACGAAATGCTTCTTTTATAAGGCCGCGCAAATCTGGAAGCACACAATAAAACTATCAACTTTCATTAAATTCTGTGTATTGTGGTCATTTTACAAGCTTAGGATGTCTCCAGCCGAACTCCAAACGACTATAAGGTGTAGCTGGTTTGCTTCATTTGAACGGCAAAAAAATTGCTAAGTAGTGGAGGGTGAACAGTGCGGCGTCAATATTGGCGTTGCACTATTCACCTATGTGATTTTTCTGTCTCAACCGGATTTGTCGAAGAAACACGGTTAACTTCGCAGAAGCGTGCAAAATGGAGTTCGATTGGAGATGAATCATGACATTTTTTAGTTTCATTGTATTTTGGAGTGAAAAATGAGATTTTCGGTTGGAGATGCCCTTAGGTGTGAGTTGGTAAGAAAGACAACAAATAAGAAGAAAACACAAACACTCGAAGGTTGTCTGAGATCATTTTGGTTTTTATTTTTGTTTTAAAAAAATATGTTTGTTTAGTGCTTTTTTATTTTTTTGATTTTAAAAACACTCCAAATAATTTTGAGGTGTTCGTGTTTTAAAAACAACTATCATTGTTGTCACCCAGCAATAACCACCATCAACCATCGCCGCCGTTGTCACCACACAGGTCACAACCATTGTCGCCAGTGATGCATAGATCAACATATATGATATTCAATAAAAATAAAAATACAAATATTATATTTTTTTAACATACCAAATATATTTTATATTATGTCAAAGCATTAAAAAAGTT
Organism: Dendrobium catenatum; assembly: GCF_001605985.2. Taxonomy (NCBI): domain Eukaryota; kingdom Viridiplantae; phylum Streptophyta; class Magnoliopsida; order Asparagales; family Orchidaceae; genus Dendrobium; species Dendrobium catenatum. Next base: position 459,371 of record NW_021319218.1, read on the forward strand.
ATACCAAATGGACACTAAAATAATTAGAAGTTGTTTTTAGGGATTTTTAAGAACAACAATCACAAAAACATAGTGTAAGCCACTGCATTTTGTAAAGAGATCATTAATGAAGATTATTAGCATTTACAATTAAAGAGATTGAAAAATAAAGAGATCATTAGCATTTGTAATTAAAAGATGCCAAAACTCGCTTCCCACACTACAGATTCAATTAATGAAGGAGCAAACACACATTTTGAAAGTCAGGAACGGATTCACACAAATATGAAAGCTGAAGGATCAAAGCCAACCAAGGCAAAAAAATAGTAGCAAGTCATTCTTTACTCTTCTACAAATTGTAGGCACTGTCACTAGAACTGAAAAATATAATATAGATTCTTGACTTTAACCAAAAGAAACCATATTTCCATCATTTTCATCTCTAGGTGTAATACAACATTATTGTTTTAACAAGATCAATACTTAATATTAAAAAAAAATTGAAATGAAAATAAAGATATTCAATTTTCTATCATGGATAAATAAAACGTTTTAGAGTTCTAAAGAGGTTAGAAAAGCACTAATCCGAGTATATTATCAACTTAAGCATTAAAAATGTTGGAAAAGAAAATTAAAAAATAAAAATAAAAAATGTTGGAGGGCAATTGTACCTTTACAAGTTCAACGGGCAAACCAGATGCACCATGGAGAACCAAACTCACACTCCTATTTAAAGTTATTTCCCGGAGGTCCTGGAAATCAATAAAATTGTTAATAACATCGCACGCCCAAACATTTTTGAGTCTTAGCTTAACTTATCATTATTATGATACAAAATATCAGGCAGTAATATATATTACAGTGCGGAATTATTTCAAGAGTACATAGTTATTGTTCATTTAATTTATTAGGCTGAAACAACAGTTGGTGTTGGGATCAAATGATGATTTTAATTACATTTTCCTATGTATCATTTTCTGTAATGCACACAAGGAAAAAAGAAGTGCTTTTCATGGATATTAATGAATCATTGGTTTTCAAGCTAATGATACATTAAGTGAAGCTAACTTTTTGCCTGTAAAGGATTTTTTTTTTTAAAGTTAGAAAACAAGTTAGTAACAGTCTGATAGGAAGTAGATGTAGAAATTGAGAAAATTAGGAAAAAGAACACACAAGAAGTCAAGAACTTTTTATTGAAAGATATATGAATGAAAAAGCACGATACAATTGGATAATCAATTGGAAAAGAAGATCCGGCTCTCTCAAATTCCTAGCCGCCGGCTAGAGCCCTCTTAAAAAAGACTACAACAAACACAAATCACCTCTCCCCAAAATAACAACATAGTTAGCCTTAAATAATCTCTTCCTAATTCCCTCCTAAATCAGCCCCCATTCGCTAAATAATTCTCTCTTACATTTTGAATTCAAATTAGATCTCTTGCCCTAAATAATTCCCTCCCAATTGTAATAAAAGCTTTCCTAAACAATTTCCCCTCAATTCCTCCTCCATAAATAATTACCTCTTAGATTTTGAATTCAAATTAGATCTCATTCCCTAAATAATTACCTCCCAAATATAATTAAAGCTTTTCTAAACAAAACCCTTTAATTAAGAAGCTTCATAAACAACTCCCTCTTCATTAGAAAACTTCTTAGTTTTCTCCCAATCAAACGGCCGATCATCAATACTCCCCTCCCAAAGTGCCACCTTGTCCTCAAGGTGGAATAGAGGAAACAGTTGCTTCGTTCTCTCGTACGTTTCCCTCAATTTTCTCATCATCATAAACAGTGGGAACCTGAAGTGTTTGGTCCTTACACTCGTGCCTCGGTGTATACCTGTCCTTACATCTGAAGCACATCCTCGCCCTCTTCTCATGTAAATTCGTTTCTGCGAGCTTCTTGAAGTTTCCCCTAGGCCTCCTTCCTACAATTGTATCCTTCAAGGACTCCCTAAGAATATCCGGTGTCGGCTCTTTGGATGCCAAAAAGTTGGTGGTCATTATGTATGAACCTCCTGAGTTGTGGCCTCTAGCACCTCTGATCCTCCACTAACTGGGCTAGCTCCATAGCCTCTCCAAAGTCACGAGACCTCATTACTCTAACTGCCGTCCGAATCTCACGTTTTGAGGCTTTTCGTAAAGTTCCCCTCCAGTGCATTCTTCGAAATTTTATTAATATAGGTGATGCCTTCTTATTTCAAACTTGATTAGAGCCTAAAGGATTATAAATTAAAATTCCCGTTGGCTCAATATCATAACTGACATTGATACAATCAATGTCGCTAGTTCTCTAGTTCTTAACTCAGTTCACTTAATTCCTAAGCTTTCCTGCAAGTTATTATCGATTAACAAAATTACCAATGATACGAATTGTATTAGTAATTTTATTCCTATCCTCTCCCTCTCTCTCTCTGACTCTCTCACTCTCTCTCTCCCCCCTCCCTCCCTTTCTATCTAACTGGCAGATTTATTCCTCAACTGAAACAGGCCTCTCATTTTTCACAAATCCAGTGGGTTTGATACCTCCTATTTTGCAGCAAGGATTTTGCTCCTAAATTGCTGCCAAATTTTAAATCTTTTAAGTAATAATTCAGGAAAAATCATCCTATATCAATCTCTCTCGCCCATCCAACCTAGTCTTTTTCTACTGGAAGCAAGTCAGAGGTGGCAACACCCTTCTATCTATTATTCTTTCCTTTCGCAGCCTCTTCTTCCTCTAGCTTATTCACCTTCTTCTACTCTCTACTTTGTTGTGTAACATCAATTAAAATGCCTTAAATTCATAAGATTCTTTTGCAAAACATCACTCATACCAGTCTTCCATTAAACTATTATTGACATTTAACCAACCTTCAATAAGTCAAGTCTGAGGCGCGGGCCGCTAGCTGGGTATTTTCCATGCACGTTTCCAATGCAAACTGCAAGAGCATCGAGGCTCGTCTCATCAATAAACTGTTCAGCCTGCAACATAGTTGTTGAGAATTATCATAATTATAAGGAAAATTAACATGAAGCAGCTCAAAACAAACACAATACATACTTGAGCAACATCAGTTAGTTTGGCTTCATATTCTTCAACGGTCAAGCCATCCTCACTTCCTGATAACCGGCCAAGTTCAGCTTCGACCAACATTTCTTTTGCATGTGCCAAAACTGCTATTTTCTTTGTGTATGATATGTTTTCTCTGAAGGGAAGATTTGACCCATCAACCATAATAGAATCAAATCCCTGCATATTTGTCAGATGGACCGGAAGATTCAGGAGTCAGAAGATAAAAGTAAATAGAATTTTAAAACAGAAATCATTAACAACTTAATAAATGATTGCACAATACCAACTCAATAGCTTCAATCAGCTCAGTTTTGGAGCATCCATGATCAAAATGTACTGTAATAGGTACCTGTAAAATCAAGGTGGGATCTTTCAATCGAAATATATCATCCACGTAAAAATTAACAGTAATAGCTTTCTTAACATTCAATTTTTACATCAAGGAGTATATAAACATAAACAGAAGTGTGCAGTTAAACACATAAGTTATTATTCAAAATCAGTTATGGAATATTCTGCATACCTTCATTAGCATGAAATTTATCTCATTAAAAAAAAAATAGAGTTAGCTCAGCTACTAAATTGGATTTTTTGAAGCTGGATATGATTTATCCTCACCTTCCCATAGTAATAATCCACCTTTAGCTTGCAGAGAACCCTTAAAAACTAAGCATAATATCATTCGCATCTGTATCTTGTTTGTCAAAAAATAAAAAGGCAATGATGAGAGAAACTCCTTTCACTCTTTAATACATGGAAAGGCATTTTTTTAAAATTTATATTCACGATGATTTCTCCACCCAGTTTTCTTCTCCGCATAATTAGGTTTTAAGCCCTTCCTATTTTTCATTTCAAGTATTATTTTTTGCTTTATGCACTTTTGTTAGTTAGGTGCCACTCTACCAATTTGTACTTTTGGAATAAATATTTTTAATGATTACTAAGCATGCATTTCAACAAATGAAGCTCACACAACACTTTCAATTACAAAACAACCACCCTTCTGCATTGTTTGTGAAACATGAAGTGATTACATTTGTTTAGGGAATTATTTGCTATCTATTATGAATAAATGTGTACTTTTGTCGCAAAGAAAAGTGTGTGATTGGGCTAGTTACACTACTAGTTAATTTGGGTTTATTAAACAAATATAAAACAAAAAAGTATGGAATGAAGTAATCCAAATTATAAATTTTGAAATATTATGAAACCCAGTTAACTGCAATTATCCACCAACTGATCAGGATTTAATGCATTTGAGATCTTTTCCCAATCAATACCCTATACCAATTTTCATCCTATCTTATGAAACTCATGAGAAAAATAAATATTTCAAGAAAAATGGGAAGATAATTTTCCTGACGAGACAAGAAAACTGTTTTACAACCATGGAGAATGTTCACTTGACCTTCTGAAGATTAGTATCTTGTTGACCTCTATATGTATTTCACAATTGAGTATATCGAGGAAGGCAAGTAATAGATATGTTGCTTATAAGAGCATCGGGACCCTCGATCGTCATTAAAATGGCTCAAAACCTTATCCGATCATGAAATAGATCACACCGATGCGCTTAGAACATCGAATTTGCTAAGAAAGAGTCATTCAATCATATCGAGGTGCTGGTAGCACGTAAAACGAGATGCACAAATAATAAGGGATTGCTGAGATGTTGATTTATATTTTTATCTTTCTTATTTTTAAAATTTTGAGATTATATATATAAACTGTTTTTTTTTTTTATATAAATTCCCACTCTAGCCCATTCCCTATCCCGCTCAAATCCTATCGTACTAGCCTCAAAAAACTGCCCTTACCTGCTCAAATCTTTCTGTACCAGCCGCCCATATCCCTGCCAAAAATCCTGCCAAATCCCTCAATATAGCAAGCTGCCCATCTTCTTATCCCTGCAAACAGCTGCTCACTTCAATAAGCAAATATAACCTAAGCCTAATTCCCTCTCATTTCAGATGCTACAGCTTCTCCACATCTTGAACTTCCAGCTCCTGTCTCCCTTGCCCGATCTCCACCTCACAAGCAGCCCTTCCCTCTCACGTTCTCTGTTCGAAGCTCCCAAACTCCCTTCCTCTCAAAGCAGCTTCCATCGCCTCCTTCCTTCTTCTCTTTCCACTCCAAGGACAACTCCACCTCCATTAGCCTAATAGCCACCAGTTCCACTTCAACCAGCTGCTGCCTCCTCACCCAACCACCTTCAACTTTTTCCAGCAAGTGCAGGTGCTCTCTCAGCCACTTACTTACCTACTCACAATCTCGAAGCTGCAGCTCTACTCTTCCCATTCCCTCTCCCAACCTGCTCCTAGTAGTTGGACATTCACTACAATTGCTTTCAAAAGCCGCCTCTCTGTCAAAACCATTACAGCCAACACCTACCCCTCCTCTACCCAAACTACTCGCACACCAGCAGCTCACCCAATCCTACCAATCCTTTTCTTCTCTACATATCATGACCTACCCTCCAACTTCAGCAAAGGCTGAACTTTATCTAGTTCACAGCCTACAGCAAACTGATCTCCTCACAAAACAAAATTCTCTCTTCAATTTCTCCATAACAGAGAGTGTTTAATCCTCCATTTCTCTTCTACAGCCAACTACAAACCCAAAGCCCAAGATACCACATCTCTTCCAGACTTCATCACTCACCTAGCCAGCAAGCAAAACGAGTAAAGCTGCAGCCCAAACCCATTCCTTCTTCCTCTTTAAACTGCTGCCAGCAACTTCTCAAGTCCCTACCTACAGCCACTGAACTCAACCAAACTACCACTGCTGAATCAACACTTCCTCCAACCTTTGGCCCAATAACTACAGCCCCTTCACACCTAAATCCAACCCAAAACAGCCCTTATACATCCCACTACAAACAGCAGGCCCCTTCACTCTCATACTCACACACAGCCCACTATACTAGGCTGATTTCCCTGCTGTCCAGCACTTGGCCCATGAACAACCCAGCCCTTTTTGGAACTTGTTAAAACTCTCATCGACAACCCGAAAAAAGAAAACGGGTCACGAAGAGGTCGGGGTGCGAATTTTCGGAGCCCACATATCTTTAACCTGCAAATACGAAATCTTAATTTTCCTATCATTATGACTATATTACAAAATGTTTGAGCATCATTTTCTGGTTGATAAAAATGAAGCACTTGCAATCCATTATAATGGAAATTTATGCTCGGTCATCTAAACTTCGGGGTAAACTTCAAAATAGTCCCCTCACCCTGCCACGCCAACTATTCAAATAGGCCAATTTAGTTTCAAAATATCACATTGCTCCAATTTAGCCCCTCGACTTATAAAATTGGTCCAAAATAGTTCCTTTGGGACTAAATTGTGGTAAATTTTATACAATCGAGGGATTAAAATAGGATCCATTTTATGTCATAATTATAACATGAGGGACCATTTTGGATAAATTCGTATAGTTGAGAGACAAAATTAAATCAACATGATACTCTGGGACTAAATTGGTCACCCACAAATAGTCAAGAGGATTATTTTGGAAATTCTTTTGTCAAAACTTTAATATCCCAAGGAATGACCTATCCTTCACACACTATGTTTAACGAATTTTAATATCAACCATGCTTACTACCTACTACACTTGGATGCACATGCACATAAATGCACTCACACACATTAATGTATACAGATTAATTTCATGTTAAAATGACTACTCAAGTGTACAGGATGTTTATGCTCTTACCCTAGCTTGTTGAGCAGCTGACAAGCAACATGCAACCAAGGGCAGCCCCCCTTGCTTTAGTGCTCCTGGGTGAATCTGGAAAAGAGAATATTGTTTGTGAGGAATTCAATGACTCAGTTTTGAAGATCATAATACATAATATAAGCTCAATAGTACAGTAAGAATACCATGCCCTCATTAAAAGAAAAAAAGTTAACACTAGCACTGTTAAAACAAAAAAAATTAAACTTTAACATCGATATAGTCATGTGATGCGATATGGGCCTGGTTTTAAGAAATCTTTCTCTATTCATTGTTGTTGTCATATGTAAATTATTGAGAAAAAAAAGGTCAAATGGCCTATGGACTATTTGTACGGGCTATGTTAGCTCCGGACTAAATGTGTTTAATTTAGCCTTTTAATTCCTTAAATATGATCTGAATTATTCCCTTTGTTGGATTATTTTGGATCAAATTTGAGTTAAAAGAGAGTAAATTGAATATTTAGATAGCACTGGACTAAAATGGTCATCCATAAATAGTCGAGGGACCACTTTGATATTTTTCTCAAAAGTTATTACACGGGCTAACTATTTGCAGTATAAATATGCACTATTTATTATTGTTATATTTCTTAGGATATTCTCCTTTATGATCTCTTTTCTTGCCTACATATATAGGCACAGTCTTCCACTAATATGATAAAAATCAATAAAGGTGTAGTCCTTATAATTTTGCCTCCCTTCTAACATGCTATCAAAGCCACCAAAGTCTTTTCTCACATCATCTCTAGGCTCAAAACCCACCACTGATCACTTGCATTGCATCCACCAAGCCTATGCTCATGCTCATTTATCCATGTAATTTGCATTGATTTTACTTCCACATGAAACACCCTCTAATGGCATAAATGATCCAATAGCCCAGTGATCTCTCCAATACACATCATCAAGCAACCACTCGCATTTGTGCCACAAAATCCCACAACTACTAAGATATGTTTTGGTTCAATGTTTAGGGCCAATTTTTGGTTTGTTGAAAAAGCTAATCATGCTGGGATTTATTGCCATGGGTTTAAGAGTAATCAAGCACTTGTGTTGTGCCTTGAATTTGGGATGACACTAAAATATGACTCTTATGAAATTGCAATGTGGAGAAGGCAAATCAATGGTGACATCTTACCAGGACCTTTGTATCAACCAGCAGGTGACGAGGTTGAACTTAGGTACTTATGGGCTTGATCAACAGAGATGATACGCATTTAAATTTTTATTTAATAACTACTGGCATTTTTTAATATCCAGTTGCATGAATATTGAGACTGTTGTCATTTGTGGCATCTTTATTTATGCAAATTTTTTTATAATATTCTTTGTTATTTTTGTAATTTTAAGAATGGATACTTTCATCTGTAGGTGCTATAGTAAGTTACTCGAAGAAGCCAAAATTCAAAGTTTGTGTCTTGTGACTTCTAGAAACTATAAAGCGACATACATGTAGCTTTCTTCAAATGCATATTTTACCAAAAGTTTTATATGACACGGCATATGCAACCTCAAACTCACATGATTATTGCAACAAGTGCTATTTGATGGCAGCATGAAGGCCTCTCTCGAATATTAATCATGCCAATCCTTGGCTTTTTTCTCCCTAGATTCATGTAAAATATTGATGGAGGGAGGCTATATCTTTTGGCAGGATAAAAGATCAACATAACATAGAGAGGGCTTTCATTTTTGATGGAATAAAAATATCATCAAAATGTAAGGAATTCATATAACAGTGTTGACCTCTGTACCGAGGAAAAATAAAATAAAATAAAATAAAAAGGGTCGTTCACCTGCTCTCTGCCGAAGCCACGATCTCGGCACGACTCGCCGACGCACGTCGACGCTGCCATCTCACGACCTACGCACGTCGCTCGCACGTCGACGCCGCTCCTTCCCAAGACATCGCGTCATTAAAAGCCCGAAGAAATGAGGCCTTCGGCCTTGTCCTCGCTCGATCATTTCCGCGATCCCTTCTCCCTCCCACAGGCCTCTTTCTTCCCTTTGCTTCTCTTCGGCCGAATCTCGTGAAAGAGAGAGAGAGAGAGAGAGAGAGAGAGAGAGACTTCTCTCTAACCAAACCGAGCTCCATCCGTGCCCGTTCGCCGAACCAGTCCCAACGCCCTTCCTCTCGTCGATCTCCACTAGGACGAAACCGAGAGATCTCCTGAGCTCCAGTCGCCTCTTCCGCCTCAAACCCTGCCCGATCTCCTCCGTCCACAGAGAGAGAGAGAGAGAGAGAGAGAGAGA
>NW_021319218.1:468496-473806 GCF_001605985.2 Dendrobium catenatum
TAATTATAATTAATTTAATTAAAATTAATCGTAATTAATTATAACCTTTTATTATTATTAATTAATTAAAGTTATATATAATTAATTATTTTAATTAATTTATAATTAATTACTTTAATTAATTATAAATAAAAATAATTAATTAAAAGATAACTATAATTAATAATTATTTAAAAAAAAATGCTTCTCTCTCTTGCCTCGAGCCAACGCCGACGACCCCGCGCAGGTATAATCTCTAAACCCTAAAACTTTGAAAACCTATTCCCGGTGCTTGCAACGCGGTGAACAACCACCTATGCATACTTTTCTCTAGTGTGGTAGGAGGGAATTCGTTGCGATGCTTGCGACGAAACGGGTAATCAAAACCCCATTTTCAGCGTTAGTATCAGATCGGAAAACCAACTCATGCACGCTTTTCTCTAGCGTGGAGAGAAGGGAACCTGGTGCGATGCCTACGGCGAGGCGGGGTCAAATATAAAATTGCTTATTTTAAACTGGTGCCCGCAACCCATGCACGCCTTTCTCTGGCGTGGTGGGGGAATAAAAATTATTACGGCCGCGGTTTCCTCTTCCTAGGGCATCTACCGTACACGCTTTTCTCTAGCGTGGTGGGAGGCCCAGTTTTCCATAGTTTTCCCCTAAACGGGGGAGACGCCGGAAGGCTGCCGAAATTTCGGGTAAACATAAAATCATACTTGAGACAATTTGGAGCTTTGCTTGGACATTGATTGGAGCATCAAATGAACTTAATTCAAACTTAAACAATCAATAATAAGTTCGAATGCAAACGAAACAAGAGAATGGCTCGAATTCAAGTGAACTACAGGGGACTTGTGAACTCGGACCGGATTGAACAGAAGTGAACAATTTGAACATGCAATTGAACTTTGCAAGACAGTAGTGGACTGTGAATAGAACTTGGGCTTGCAACAAATTACTTCAGTGAATTCAAACTCAAATGAACTAAATATAGTGAACAAAGTAAACTTTGACATTGAACTCAAAACTTGTGGACATCGAACATGAATAAGACATGGACCCAAGAGAACTTGATTGAACTCAAGGAGCTTATATTTGAACTTGAGCATAATCTTGAACAATTTAAACTCATGGAGAGACTTGAGTCAGACCACAGGGAGCTCGTACAATGGATGACGACGAACTGAACTTGAACGATGAAAAGGATTTGATTTGGACTCAAGTGAACTTGCAATGTAACAACATGGGACGTTAACTTAGCAATTATTCCATTATATGTAAATGCTAAGTAGAGACCTAAATCTTTCTAATGGATATCAATAATCAAACAAAAAAGCTTGCAGATTTCAACATATCATGCTTATAAGTGATTTAAGCTAATTGCAATGAATGCAATCTCTTCACAAGCAAAGATTGAATAAAGAATGATATGTCCACAATCGATAGCAAAGAATCACATTGAAGTATCAAAGGATCAACATGCCAATCAATATACGAATATCAATGAAGGAAATCACCACACAAAATACAAGCTATGTTCAAAGAAAATAAAAGATCCAATGATTCATTAGCCAACACATGTGAAGGGATGCGAAGTCTTTTTGACAGTAAGGCAAGCCGCATGTTGAGGAGGATGATCAGCATATGATGTTTGTATAATTTATACAAAAAATACAACAATCCTCACAAACAATGTGGTCTCCCATCAACAAGTTCATTGTAATATATGATGAATATTAGGGCACCCCTACAATTAATCTCAATCCATTCTAATGATCAAGGTTTGACAAATATGTAGTTAAAAGACAATACAAATCTTGGTAATCTAAACCCACAGCAGCAAGTAGAAAGTACATACACTACTCCAACTACGTCAAGAGCTACAACGATCATTTTTGGATGAACATCTCGACGTCAGCAAGGGCACGATCATCCAAGATTAAGAAGATTACTTCTCAATGTAAGACAATAACAAAAATGAGGATGATAACATATTAGGGAGTTACTTGTTGGTTCTCATACGAATTTTGGGTAGAGAAAGCCAGATCCAGTCATTATGGAGTGAGTGAATTTCAGCTCAACCAGATCTTGAATGTTGGGTTGGATAAAATTATTGAGGTCCACAAGTCCCCTGAAGAATAATGGTTGTACATCCAACACACCACCTATAAACAAATGGTGAAATAGCTACAACGAGTACAAGTTCCTATGAGCTCTTGCAGAAGACCCGTCGAATGTCTGAAATAAATACCCCCTGCACGTGCACTATAAATTGTATACACATAGGTACACTAAAGGGGAAAATACAACCTCAACCCGCATGAGCCCCGGCGAGCGTGTTATTGGTACACACGTGACGTCTAGGGATGCTGCGCGGGTTATCAAATTTTGAACCCGATCCTCCTAAGCATATAAAAGGAGTGGACATGGTTCAACTATAAAATGCCCCCAAACACCCGCATGGGCCCCGACGAGCATGTTATTGGTACACACGTGACGTCTAGGGATGCTATGCGGGCTGACAAGTGAATTCTAGTTCGAAACCGATCCTTCTATGCGGGTCAATAGAAGTCGACAGGGTTCAAACCAACAAACAAATATACGGTTGTGCCGACCGTCATATTTGTCTTAATGCATTCATATTAGGCCTTCAAGACCTATAACAATGAGAATTCACTATCAAGGGCATAAAGCCTACGAAACCCGATCCTCGATCAATAACTTGGTCGAGTTGACAGTGCCTAGTTGAAAATATTACTAGGATCCATTCTCAAACAATCTCCTGCCAGTAAGGACGTGGTACGTGTCCTCTAACCGGCGGTTTTGCCGTCAAATGGCACCGCGGGATAAACAGTTATGACCCGGGACCCTCTGAACCGAGTGGTTTTGCCGCCAAATGGCACCACGAAATACCGGTTATGGCCAGAGCCAATACGCTCCTTAATGGCGTTAAATCCTTGAGATATGAATCAATATGATATAATCGATAGGGCACAAAGCCTTCTGTTAGCTAAGGTGGATTCAAATTTATCCCCTTAGACAAGCATTCACCCCAGGTCTACAAGGTCCCCTTGGACGAAGCAACCCATGGCTGCCGACAAGGATCTTTCTATCAGGTTGGGTCGACTACCTCCTCTGACTAAGTAGACCAGGGACCACGATGGCCCGGGACGACGGAGCCATGGGATCTTGATCGGGTCTATCATCCATTCCCCCACCATTCACTTTAAGTGCAAGATGGTGAAGTTTCTATTTTAAATAACAAATTTTCTAATCTCCAAATTTTCCAAATTTCCAAATCCAATCATTGCTGCTGCTATATGCCAGATAACACATATCTCTACGTATCTGATTGACGACTAGCCTTAATCGAAAGTTCTCTCTCGTGATCGGGAGGGATAATTAACTATAGGGGCTTGCGCCTATAGGAAACCAAAATTCAGATCATAAAGTCCTCACAAAATGAGGGCGAAATCTCTGGGTAGTGTCGTATCTACAAACCCATCTGCCTTCCAAAATTTACCTCGGAACTTATTCAGTTAAAACTCCCTCGCCGAATAAAAAGAACAAAACTTGGATCACACACGAGGAAACTCAAACTACAAGACCTCAATGCATGCAAATAAAGAATGTAGTTGGCTCTTATAACAGTCTCTACGAGATCAGGTGCATTGTACTTGCAAGAATGAAACGCATGGGTGTCCCTCCTACATGCACTATTAGAATCTCCAACACCAACAACAAATGCCTGTAGATTGAGATGGAAATGCCGGCGTTCGATAGTGGACTCGCCCCTACAAGCAAGTACAATCAGCAAACCCACCCGAGATTGGTGAAAGGTGGATATGATACTGGTACAAATGGCTCTCCTACGAATATTTCTAAGAAATCATAGTGAATACAACGGACCCCGCAAATGTACACATGCTACTTGTGGATAACAATAATGGGTAGATCGTAGCCACAACGAACCACTATGGACACAAGTATAGATATCACCTACAAAAAAATGGCGATTAAGATCTTCAAGTACGTCGGGTATAAAGAACAACTCGATGTACGAAAAGGATCACCCCCTGACAGAATGGAATAAATGTTTGAGCAAATTAGAACTAAACTTCCTGGTGTTCCAAAATTCCTTCTCGATCCTGTACTCAGGAAGGAAATAATTCTGGTGTACATAAACACCGGAAATAACAAGTCTACTACATTGATGATCCTGAAAAGAGTCCCTTTCAAGGCAGCAGTCATTGATTTCAAAATCTAGAAGGACCCTCCCCGGTGAATGAGAAAAAGGGAGACAATATCAAGATGAGGAGATGCCTTATAACATCAAGACTACATTGCCACCGAATCCGCAACACTCGTACTAGCGAACATAAGGCCTGTATAAGCTCTCAAATGAAATGTTGTGTGCATTCAAATAGCAATTACTTGCACAACTGAAATATTTTAAAATACCCCTACATGTGCACTGTAATTTGTATATACATAGGTACACTAAAAGGGATAAAAGCAATCATAAAACCCGCATGGCCCTCGGCGAGCATGTTATTGGTATACACATGACGTCTAGGGAAGCTGCACGGGTTATTAAATTTGAACCCGATCCTCCTAAGCAGATAAAAGGGAGTTGAGATGGTATAATTATAAAATGCCACCCGAATACCGCATGGGCCTCGGCGAGCATATTATTGGTACACACGTGACGTCTAGGGATGCTGTGCAGGTCAACAAGTGAATTCAAGTTCGAAACCGATCCTTCTATACGGATCAACAGAAGTCGACAAGATTCGAACAATCAAAGAAATATATGGTTGTGACAATCAATATATTTATTTTAATACATTAATATTAGGCCTTCAAGGCCTATAATCAAGAGAATTCACTAATAAAGGCATAAAACCCATGAAACATAATCCTCTGTCGACCAGTAGACAGAGTCGACAAGGTTCAATCCAAAAAATGGAAATGACCCCAAACACTGTGATGATGGCCGTGTTGAATGCAAATCCCAACCGGAGGGCTCCATTTCAAATATCTTCAAAATGTCTTCCAAACTCCACCCACAAATCCAAAACTCCAAAAGTCCCAAAGTCAAGATATTTAAAATTCGAAATAAGCTATCAATCACTTAAAGCAAAATTCATCCACCCTCCGCAACAGTTTGTCGAGGTGGACAGATTAAAATTTACTTCAGCTCACAAAGAGCAAAATGCCTAGTCGAAAATATCACTGGGATCCATTCTCAAACAATCTCCTGCCAATAAGGACGTGGTACGTGTCCTATAACCGGCGGTCTGCCGCCAAATGGCACCGCAGGATAAACGG
>NW_021319218.1:473955-482237 GCF_001605985.2 Dendrobium catenatum
TCTTTACGTATCTGATTGACGACTAGCCTTAATCGAAAGTTCTCTCTCGTTATCGGGAGGGGTAATTAACTATAGGAGCTAGGGCCTATAGGAAACCAGAACTCAGATCATAAAGTCCTCGCAAATGAGGGCGAAATCTCTGGGTAGTGTCTTATCTACAAACCCATCTGCCTTCCAAAATTTACCCCGGAACTTATTCCGTTAAAACTCCCTCGTCAAAGAAAAACAAACAGTCATGCGCGGCGGGGAGGCCGGGCCGAATTTTCGGAGCCCACAAATAGCTCACTTGAGAAAGACCTCTTCTATATCATCCTTGTTCATTGTCTTTGTGCCTATGCACGCAATGTGGTCCAAGTATTTTTGTGACATGAATATATGGGTTAATGAGGCAAAGCAACCGGAGATGATGAAGTGGGCAATGAGAGAAGCAATACATTTCATGTGATCGTGGAAGCAGACACGCTCGTGAGATGTTACAGGGCCGACATGTACATAAGCAGACTTAAGGCTTGATGATGGTAAAACTATTTTCTCTACGTACTTTTTTAAGTAAACAATAACATTAAATAAACCAACCCCACATAGTGGGATAAAGGGTTGATGATGTTGTTGTTGTTGTATTTTTTAAGTAAACAGTAATGTTATAGCTAATCTCCAAAAAATTGTTCACCTCTGTCCTATTTGTGCATCTTTTATCTAGATAAACACTTCTTCTTCTAATTCATCTCCATCATCGATCACTAAGGCACATGGTATTCTCTGTTTCTCACAAGATCTATTCACGTATGCAATCTACCTATGCTCTCCAATGGTGACCGTGCCCATGACTTTTGTCCTTATTACATCGACCTTTCCATCAACTCTCTCTATCAATACTACTCATCAAGGTTCTTTATCGATACCCCTAATTAATATTCTTCTATGTGACTTATATGACAATGATCTCATTGTTGACTTGTGTCTGATTACTATTCTCTTTCAAATATTGGCTGAACTCCTCAACGCAACCACATGTTCTAATTATTTAAAATAGGATTTGCACTGCTTATTATTATTTTATTTCATCATTATTGGGTAAATTCTTCTTTGTTTTTTTATTGTACTCTTCTCTTGCCTATATAGACACATATATACTTGTTCTATGATAATTCAATATAAATATAGTTTTTATAATTCTCTCTCCCTTCTAACAATTGCTGTTGATTACTGCATGAGCTGTAGACACGAGCTCAAGTGGCTTAGGTTCCAAATCTAAAAAACAATTTTGAAAATTCATCAATGGATGCAATTCTCAAGAAATATAATGTAATATATATGAACGGTTGAAAAACATCCAATAAGATTTCATAAACCATAAAAAATTCCTTACTTGCAAAATAGCAGGGCTATTTTGATCCTCAGCTGCAGCAACAACAGCTTCAACTCCTTCAATATTATAAACATTGAAAGCGCCAACAGCATACCCTCCCTTTTCAGCATTCTTCATGCAAAAAAACTTTCTAGTCATAAAATCAAAATTTTCTCCCACTCTAATCATTTTGATAGAGAACCTTACAAGAAGAAGATCCTTTGTAGAAGCTCTACGGTTGCAAGTCCATTTTTCGACAACTTCAGCAAGGGCATTATTGCCACCAACATTGCCTATAAGATGGAAGTTCAATTCCTAAATCTTGCTCAAAGCTGGCATTTTTCACATAAGAATAAACAAACTAAAAACTATATCACCTGGAAAAACAATATATGGAACTCCAGGATGTCTGCTTTCTTGACCAAGTTGCCATAAGGGTACACCAGCTAATGCTTGCCCAACCACAATGGCATGGCGAGCCTCTAAAGCTTTTGTTGCAAGATCAGATGAAGTGATTCCACCCTGCAAAGCCATATTTACAATCACAAAGTAAGGTGATGTAACAGTGCTATGCCGTCGAAATGATTATTAAACAGAAATATAGAAAATTAAGCAAATAATGATGGATGCAGTTTCCGCCTTCTGCAATTATACATAACTCTGATAATAGTAAAATTTATTAGTTATTATTCTTGCATAAAATGCATTTTTTTCTCAAGCTAAAAAGGAAATTCATGTTGTACCAAGTGATTGTTAGATCTTCAATACTATCAGCAGATTACTCAGAAAAAATGTGCACCAAAATTGCAGCTGAATACCATTTAGTTCCATTTCATCCCTCTCAAGGTTTCAGACTCTTTATACAAAGAAACTCGTATTACCTTTTACATATAACTATTCCTTTTAGGAATCAAAAGAATAAGGACAAACAAATGATGTTGAACCTACAACACTTAATTGCTATATAAACAACTTTGATAAATCAAATATATACTTTTTTAGGCTCATTAACATAAAACTCTTTTATAAGTTCACTCTCCACACCTTAAATAATTTTTCTTTCAATGGCATTTTGCTTCCTCCATCTATTTTCATGAAATGTTGAATTTCAATATCAGATACGTCACTGTGATTTCAATTTTTAATGTCGATCCCCAGCACTATGATTTCTTTTTCTTAATGTAGCACTTGAAAAAACTCATCTATTTCGAATATGTTATGATTAGGCCATCTATTTTCTGCTATTAGATAACATGACTGGTTTACCAGATATCAATGTTTGATAACTTATTATGGTCAATAGAATGCTGAAAATATATGGATAAAGTTCTATGGAATATCAAAATCTTTGCCAGTTACTGTATTAAAATCAACAAAATTATGGATAACATCATTGAACATGAATGTAAATCTTGATCTGCATTTTTATCCGCCATAAACTCCAACATTAACATTTCAAATCAGTTACTGGAAGGAATAAATTTCACTGGTTAGTACACTTGTTACTCCCTTTCCATATAATATATCGTGCTGACAAAAATAATTCAAACATTTAAGCGTAGTGCCGAATAAATGTCTTAAAGATAAAACACATTAATGAATTTACAAATACTTGATAAAATCCTGTTGGACTAAAAAAAATGTAATCAGTATTTCGTGGTTGCTTGACCTCTACTTTTAAAGAAGAACAAAATAATCTCATGAAACTTGATGGTACAGAAATCAAGGCATTACAATTAAAATAAAATCTATACAAAGTGGAAAATCTTTTGGGTAAAAACCTTGGCAATTATATAGCGAGGTTGGACTGTTATTCTTCTAACAATATCAACCAATGCAGAGCTGACTTTATAATTGATTGCTAAACTCTCAGAAGCAGCTGTAAAAGTAAAAGATAGTATGATCAAATCAATGCCGATTATATAAAACAAATCAATTGAAGTATTGGGAATGGGATGAACAGTATGGATTTATTCAATATAAGATGTTTCCAATTTCTGATGATATTTCAAACAGCATTTTTTTCATGATACTAATGTACATACGCTACTAAGTGTGATAAGAAATTTGAAATGTAGAATGTATTCTGCTAAACATGTTTAGGAGGAATTAGAAAAAATGTAGTGTTACATGCATAGGGGTTGAAAGAAAACTTGAATTATGGATGTTAACCTTAGAGTCTAAAGGTTTTGGTTTGAGTTTATCTAAAACCAACTACATGAAGTGTAATTTTAGTAGTAATAGAACTAATGGGGGAATTTTGTCTTTGAGCAATTAAGTCATTAAAAATAATATATGTATTAGATATCTCAGGCCTATTGTTCAAAGTGATGGTGAAATCGATGGGGATATTATCAGTATAATTCAAATTGGATGGTTGAAGTGGAGGAATGCATCAGGCCTGTTATGTGATAGAAAAGTACCCCTCAAACTTAAAGGAAAATTCTATAAGATGGTGGTGAGATTGTTTATCTCGATGATGTGATAGGTTGGCAAAATATATTGATATTGATGTATCTTATATATACAATTTAAATGGTGCTCGTGTGACTGTTTAATCACCATATATATTCTAAAAGATAAAATATATAATATAATACAAAGACATTAATCATTATGATTTTATTTTTGGTTGTTCATTTTTCTTATTAACATGACATGCAAACATAAGATGCTTATAAAGTAATGTTAGCATGCATGTTGTTTCTCTTCCTAGGATTAACAATAGACTAGGATTCTTATAAGATAATTTTATCCTGAGTGAGATTTTTCTTTTCTATATACAGAGAGCCTTATGTATTGATTTTTATTATTACGGATATGATCATTAATATTATTATGAATTCATTGAAGAATTTTTTGCGGCCCATGTTTTGGCCTCCTAGTTTATATATATATATATATATTGTTTTCTTCTAATTCCTTAAACATTTTCACCATTTTATTGCATACCGTGCACTAATAATACATTGCCCAAGCATGAGGATTTAGATTTAGAGCAGAAATAGGCATAACTTAAAAATACTAGATTCAATAATTTCCTACTGAAAGTTGAACCAAAATAGCCCAAGTTTGCCAACCTTTATCGAAATTCTATTTTTAATGCTTTCCATACATAATATTTTCTATTGAATGGGGCAGTTTCTGCTGAAAGATGATATCTAAAGATGCAAATGACAAGGAGACATAACACCATAAATAAATGAAGTAACTAACATTTTCCAGTAATAAGTTGGCGGCTAGTCATTAAAAGTGTATCTTTGCATGCTTTTAGAGAAGCGTTTGCAACTTGTGCAGCACAATTTATCTCCTCCTCTCTATCTTTTTCCGTTTTCATAGCAAGTTTATCTACTGAAACCTGCCCCAAATTTAAAAAAAGAAAAGTAAGAATATATATGATGCACTTTAACACAACCAACAGCATATTATAGCTCATTAATTAAATGAAGTTTTGTATTGAATCATTAACTAAACTTTAACAGCATGTAGACAGTTTAAATAACATTATCAAGTAGTTCCTTGACTTGGGTCGATATGGAATTACCTCTACACATTTAAGCTTGATACCCAGCCGTGATTTAAGCTCTTCAACCTATAAGCACAACAATCATTTTCTTTAAAGCAGAAATGGATGGTTGAAGGAAAATTATATCCAATAAAAATAGCAAATTGAAAGTTGTACCTGTTTCGTAGTTTTTGGTACATACGAACCCACAACTATAAGCCCTCCACTTTTTTTACCAGAAATTCCAAGATCACTGGGACATATTGGAGGCCTTGACTTTATCCCAATTCGGGCAGAAACAAAGCTTGCTGCAGTACGACATAAAAATCTTTTCCCTTTATTCTCTGCCTGTTTATAGCCACATTATGAGAAAGGGAAACTTAGGCCATGCATGAAAACTATTTGTAAAGATGCGGAATTCATTAAAATGCAAAAAATCTTGCCTTGATCATTCCTGCTGCAAATACAGCCATGTCTCTTTCACTTGCAGCATTTACAATACATGTAGAACCCTAGTAACAGTAGGAAAAGAAAATATAAAAGCCAGATCAGTGTATATAGAGAATAATGTATGGTTTTACAAAATAAATTAACAATATTATAATTAATTCAAGGTTTCATGCAGCCTAATATTTGATTCACTATGTGCTTAACATAAATGCTCATCCAAGCATAATAATGTGCTAAAAACTAACTTATAATTATGAGAAATACTTTTGATGTGTATAATATAGCACAACAAAATCTTAAAATATGGTATAAAAAACATTTTTCATATTTTTTAATGCAAAATACCAAAATAAAATCTTTACCAAATAGATTGTTTAAAATAAAGCACCCACAAGACTAAAAAGTTATGATTCAAGTTCAAAACATAAAAACTTAAGTTTAGCTTTTTTTAGTATAAGGTTAATATAATATTCACTGCAATTTATTTCATTATTTTCATTAGCTATACTCTCTTCCAATTATTAGGTTTGTAGCCCTGCATTTCATATTATGGTTGTACATGTTTTAAAAATAATAATAATAAAATTGCACCATAAATGTGAGCACTAAAGTGTTCTAGAGCTTCTTCCCAAAATTGGGTCATCCATCACAAGCTGAACACCCAAACTTCTCTCTCTCCAGCTATTATCTCTGGCCTGATCGCACAACTCACCTCACAATCCCCTCACACCTCCACCCACAGCAACACACGAAGCCTTGCCCCCACCCCAACCTTGCCTCTTCTCCATAGCTCATCATTCTCAGTCAACACTAAATTCAAGTTGCTCAATCGACTCCAGTGCCAACCCAACGACCACGAACCTCTCGTCTCCCTCACCATCCCCCGCATTGTCCTAACTTCCCTCTTAGCTTGCCTCACCTAACGACCAGGAACCTCTCATCTCCCTAGCCATCCCCTACCAACACCACACTCAAGCCACCTACATCACCCCAATCAATGTCAGCCAGCTCCCCAAACTACCAACAACCATCTAGCTTCACTCTCTTTCCCTCACTCTCTTGCCTCATTTTTCTCTCTCTAACTCTTTCTTTTCATTTATCTCTCTATCTTAACACTCTCTTCCTCTCCTACCTTTCCCCCTTTAAACAGAGGAAACTCACCCTTTCTCTCTATCTATACTCCTATCTCACTATTCTCTCTATCTCTCTCTAAATAGAGAGAGATCCCTCACTTGCTCTCTACCATGGTTTAAAATTGTGCAATATGAGGCTCGCCTTTGCGTAATTTCAGTAAAAAAACGCCTCGATGCTTACGCCTCGAGTTTTTTTTTTATGAGACTTGCGCCTCAACTTGGTTGAGGCCCGCATTGAGGCCCGCCTCGCCTCACGGGCATGAGGCTTACGCCTCACGCTATATATATATTAAAACTTACATAAATCTTGAAGTAAATGCCCGACATTGGACTATATAGGAGAGGAGGAAGGGGAGAGCAGTTCACCATAATAATGATTTAAATGAAGAACCACTTAGAGATGACAGTGCTGATGACTTATGAGTTCTTATGTGATATGTCATTGCTATTTATTATTGGAAATCGGAATTATGTGTTAATGAAAAGAATACTAGGATTCAGAAAGATAGAATTTTGAGTTGAACTATATTTCATGTTGTCTTATTATTGAGATATTTTGATTTCACTTAATATCTTATGCTTTTTTATGTTTTATATTATTTACTCATTAGTATATAACAAATTTATCATTTTATATTTATGCAATCTTTTGATTTTGAGGCTTACGCCTCAAAACACCTTGAGGCTTACGCCTCGCCTCACGAATGAAAAACGCCTCAATACCCGAATACACAATTTTAAACATTGCTCTCTACCAACTCATTTACTCGCTACCTCCAATTCTTTCTCTTTCTCTCATTGTCTCTCTCGACTTCTAAGTCTCTCTCTTTCTCTTTCTCTTTCTCTCTCTCTATGCAATATATAAAAAAAAGAGAAAGTAGAAAACAGGAAAAAGAAGAAAAAGCGGAAAAAAGAGAAATTTCAAAAAAAAAAAAAAGTCTCAATTCGAAGAAATTTCTTGCTTTCATCATCTTGCCTCATCATTGGCGCTATGCATATGGTTATAATACAAACCTTCAAAATTAAATACCCATATGGATTATTCCATGCAACGTTTAAAATTGCGCAATAAAAGGCGCGCCTCAGCGCATTTTCGACCAATTAAGCCTCAAAGCCTACGCAATAAGTTTAGTTTATGAGGCTTACGCCTCAAGTTTACTGAGGCGCGCCTCGCCTCATATATTTAAGGCGTCGCCTTTTTAAAATTTAACCTAATTTATTTTTTTTTCAGTTCGGACCCCCAGTTGCCGACGTGGCGCGCCTATTGAAATGTCGACGTGGCATCAACATTTAAACCCTTGTAAAGGTCGAATGTCGGAGTCGACGTTTCGATTTTCAAGTTACAGTAAACTTTCGAACTTTCAAGCATTCACCCGGAGGAATTTCAAGCATTCTTCACTCAGTTTCTTCTAAGATGGCGTCACCCCCAAAGAAAAAGGTAACTTAATGCTATGTTTTCTGTTTCGTATTGCGTATTTTGTGGTTATGCTATGCGTTCGCGTTGAAGGGTCTGAAGATCTTCCGATTTTATGCTTATTCTATGCGTATGCATGGCTTCTCGAAACTTTTTAAATGTTTGATACTGTGATGCCATCGTGTTTTCTCTGTATTCAGGTTTATATGATAAATTTATGTTGAGATTTGAAACATAAAACCTAACCAAATTTTAACCATCGAGTAAATATGCGTAGGCTGTGCGTACTCAATGCGTCTGTTGTGCGTACACATTGCGTACACGTTGCTTACTTAGTGCTTACACTATGCGTACTTTATGCGTGCGTATAATTTGCTGTATGTTTCCTGCAATGTGCGTGTGATGTGCGTAATATATGCGTATGTTATGCAT
>NW_021319218.1:482983-514354 GCF_001605985.2 Dendrobium catenatum
TCTACAATAAAACAAAACATATAATATCTCATAGGGACACTTAACTTAGTTATTTGGTATCCTAGGAATAACATGGGCTTTAAGTTAGTTGGAAATTTAAATTTAAAATTTGTGGGGTGTAAAGTAGATAGAAAGAGCATATCAAGAACTTATCAATTTTTTGGTCAATTATTAGTTCTTGGTTAAGTAGAAAATATAACTCAAAAGCCCTATCCATTATAAAGGCAGAGTACATAATTGTAGGAAGTTATGCTGCCCAAGTCTTGTGGTTAAAGCAATAACTTTTTTTATTTTAGATTACAAGTGTATATCATTCCCATGATGTGTTATAATAATATTATATTATGCAATATTAATAATTCAATCAAACATTCACACACTAATAATATTGACAGTAGGCACCATTTTATTATATACAATGTAATGCCTACTAAATTTGTGTGTAGTTGCACATTTTCTGACCTAGTTTATTAAGAGCAATAAAGTGAAACTTTTGCAATCAAGTCTTCTACATGTGACTACGAGTGTTCTATATGCATGAGAGTGTCTAAATCTATTCTGAAGTGCGTTCATGGGGTATATATGCATGTATATAAAATCTAGAAATTTTCCCCTAGGAGCACTACGATGCTGGGTTGGCAGCACTGTACATTTAGCTCTCTAGTGAAATTTTAAAAAATAAACTAAGTTAATAGTGTTGGGGCTGGGCGTTACGGCTTTCTACTCTCCAATGGGGAGTGTTGTGGCCCTACCTCAATTTATATAAAAATATCAAAAAAAAAATTCATTCTTATTAAATAAAATAGAAGACCCCCTTCAACTACCTCAATAAAGAGATGGAGATGTTCTAATGAGCGAAAGTTTTCTTTTCTCCCCTCTAGTCCACTTTCTACTATCATCCCAGTTCAAAAAATTATTCGTATTGAGGTATGTTACATTCTGCCTATCTCAACTTTTAAAATATAAAAATTTGGATTATTCTTGATTTAATTTATAATTTCATATTACAAAAATGAGAATAATTTTATACCCTTAAAAATTTTATTGTGCAATTTTTTATATGCTATAGATATAATAATTCTAGGCATTTAGGTAATTTTTTAAAAAAGAAATTTTGAGTGTATATAAAATATGATATTTTTAGCAAATTAAAAAATATTTTTTTTTCCCAAAAAACATGGTTATAGTATAATTAAAGCATCAAAATAATGTTCTAAATAATCTCTGATAATCTTGTGACATTCTATAATTGTGAAATTTTGATTAGTAGTTAACTCTATTTCCTATGATAAAACATTTATTGAAATTCTTAAATTTGTTTCTTTACATTTTTTTTACTATAGTACTATGTTATTTATATATATATGAGATAAAAGGACCTGAGGGGAATTTATCATTTTCTATTCTGATATTTAGACTACTTATTTGTTTACTTTTCCTATATTATCATTTAAATTTTTATAACAACAAGAAATATTCTTTTTAGTATAATAAATTATTATTAACTACTTTTAAAACCTAGTTGAATGCTTAATAAATAATTTTTTTTGAAATTTAGATCGGTAGGTGTTACTTGCTAAGTTGAGTTGTCTCACACCTATTATGTATTTAGCTTCAGGTTAGGGAAAGGGGAAAGAGCCCGTTGAGTAGACGTTGTTCTAGGTTTTGATTTGTTTGTGTCTATATAGGTATTTCTCTAGTTTTTGTGTAGTCTTGACTATTTATTTAATTATTTTATTTTAGTTGTTGCTATGTACTATATATATATATATATATATATATTGATGAGGACATCAATAGGAGATTATGGCGCATCTATCAGAGGAGGCATCGTAGATCGACGACTACGATTAGGAGTCTTTATTTTTTATGCATCTTATGTATTTCTTTTATTTATATAATAGAAGAGTTTGGGTGGCCGGTTTATGTATTTCTTTTATGTATATAATAGACTAGTTTGGGTGGCCAGTTCGATTGAACCGGCCAACACTTCCAATAAAAGTTGCGACCTCAATAGGGTCGGAGTATTTTGCAAAACATAAGGGGGCAGATGGCTAGGCGGACCGAATACACACGAAGAAGGGATTTTGAGGTTCGTTTCGCCATTTTTAGCGAATTGTTTCATTTGAGGATAAAATTTAACAACTCATTTTCATTCCTATTGCTATAGAAATAGAAATTGAGAAGGAAACACAAGAAGAAGAAAATTCTGTCGAGAGGAACGGCTGAGAGGAAAATGAGCGAAGGTTTGTTATTTTATTTAGTTTTTTCTCTGTATAAATCCTTCTCTATTTCTTCATCTAATCAATGGAAAATATTACTTGAAGACGAGGGTAGAGATTGAAAGCAGGAAGGAAAATATTTGGAAAGAATGAGGAAATAATTCGGGAATCCTTTTCTTCCAAAAGCAGAATAAGGAGCAAATGAATTATTAATTAATTTTGATTTAGATATGAATTTATATTCTTATTTTCTAATTGAAGAAATCATTATTGTAGGAAGGATTCAATTAAAGCAAGCATTGGTTTAATAATTCAATAGAGAAGGAAATTTTAAGGAAGGAAGAGAAAACTACTGTGAGTTAATGTTATAGAAGGAATCAATTATTGTTGAGGCATTCAAATTTGAATTTAATATAAATTAATTATTATTTTATGGTGAACAGTTCTCAATACAAGACAAATATTGGAAGAGGAGAATCAAAGTGGGTAAATTATGTAATTTCATGATTTTTATTTTATGCATACAATCTTTTAAATATTTGATTAATTGCATAGATTACGAATGTTGAGAATATAGATATCTCATGATTTTAAAGTCTTTTAATAAATTTCATTTATTGTAAACGTTTAAAAGTTTTATTAAAGTGAAAGATATTGACTATAGTATGTAAGAGATGCAATATGATGATAAAATGAAAAGGGGAAAATGAAAAATCAAAATGAAAGACAAAAGTCATATATATGTGTAGAAATAAAACAAATGTAAAAGTGAAAAGGAAAATGCATTGCAAATTACAGGAGTTTACCCTTGCATAGTACTGGCTGGGGAAGCTACGTACCCGTGCACATTAAAAGTGAAAAGGAAAAGGAAATGATTGTACCTCAATTGGTACATTTAGACGGTGCTACTATATAAATAGAAATGGTGAAATGGATATACTAAGGAATTGAACGTTAAACCTTTTAAAAGAAATGCCAAAATAGAAATGGATAGCTATGACTGTATACCAAGAAAAAGGTCTTATGTGTGATAAAATTTAAAATGCCAAAAAAATATGTGTATCGATTTGATATTAAGAGAAAGAAAGCTGTATGTATTATATTAATAAATCTATTTAACTATTTTATGATTTTCAATGGTTACCCACTGAGTTTACTCTGTAAACTCATTCCATTAAATAAATGTTTTCAGGTAAGATTCCAAAGTTCTAAGAAATGGTCGAAAGAAAAGAGCTCGTCTATAGAAGACAGCGTGCAAATGGCAATAAGTAATTTATGATTTAATATAGATGTTATATTAGAGAAAATTTATGTTAGTGGCTCTTGAATTGAATGGAGAAAAAAAATTATGTTGTATTTGCTTATGAATTGAAATGTTTTGATCCTACTGTCAAACTTTTAGTTCCCGTCTCGTTAAATCGAGCTCCGGGCCAGGTCGTGATAATTTATGTTTTAGTTTTTACCATTGTACCCTTGAGAGGGATTAGCTTGTGTTGTAGCCCATAGGGCATTTTAGTCTTTGCATCTCTTTTTTTTATTTTAAGACCTATATGTAAAGGTATTCACTATAGTATGAGGTTAATGATTGATTAATAAAATTTCAGCACTTGTTCCTTTTCTTTATTGTGAGCTCTTGAGAGAAGAGAGAACCCTAGGAGAGGGCCAAGCAATACTGGTCAGCCGCCGATAAAGGTTAGGCTCGCGGTTCATGTCCGTTCTATTTCTTATTTCCCCTTCCTCCTCCCTATACCACCGACAACCCACATTCCCCTTTCAAATTCCGGCCAAAACTCCCTCCCTCCACCCAAACCTCTCCTGTCTTTCCCATTATGTTTTCTACAATTAATCTCTCGAATCAATCACCCACTTTTAATTTCAGAAATCTGAAATTAACTTAGCCTTTTTCAAGTTTCGGCTGACCACCCCAAGGCTCTCCCCTCTCCCCTACACCTCCCCTCTCATGCTTGTTACATCGTCAAAGAAGAAGACAACCAATCCCCTTGGCCTCCCTTTTCATGAATGGTCGATCCCGAGCACGATCATGGATTCGTGTATGATCTTCAAGGATGAGTAGATATTCTCCGGTCTCCCTTCTTCAACCTCAGCTTGGAGATCAACCACACCGTCGACGACTACGTCGACCGAATTCTTTTCACTTTGACGATCACCATCCACGAGCACAAAATCTTTGGACAGTGGTGGTTATTCAACATCCACCAACTTCTTCCCCTCCGGCAAGGTTATCCTTGGGCTATACTATAGGCGTCTTTGGTGATATCTTTTAGTTTGCTGAAATTATTCTCCCGTTAAAACAACTTCAAGAGTGAAAATGAGGGGAACTCAAGGTGAAATTTCTATTTGTTAAACGGTATATTTTTTTTACTTATGCATTTAGCTTTACTATTACCTTGTTGTTATTTTTAATTGGCCTTCTAATCTCACTAGCAACAGCATGCTAAAGCAAAACAAGAACTAAGAAATTCTAGAATCTAATCTTGTGAAACATTAATTTTAAAAATAGCAAGCTTAACAACTTTTTATTAAATTCTTTCCATTCCTTTAATGTTTCACATCACATATAGTATTTTCTTCTAATTCCTTAAATATTTTCACCATTTTGTTGAATAACTTCCATTAATAATACATTGCCCAAGCATGAGGATTCAAATTTAGAGCACAGATAGGCATAACCCTTAAAAATACTAGATTCAATAATTTTCTACTGAAAGTTGAACCAAAATAACCCAAGTTTACCAACCTTTATCGAAATTCTATTTTTTATGCTTTCTACACATAGTCTTTTCTATCGAATGGGGCAGTTGCTGTTGAAAGATGATGTCTAAAGACGCAAATGACAATCAGATATAACACCATAAATAAATGAAGCAACTAACATTTTCCAATAATAAAGCAGGGGTGTGGCTTCGGCCTATAAGGAGGTCAGGCCAGGAGGAAGAGATCGGGTGGAGTGAAGTGCGGTTGGCAGAGGCAAGGTCGAATGAAATACGCGAGCAAGTCAAGATCGTCAAATGGTAGGATTGGGTCGGATGGGTTGTGAGTCGGGTAAGAGCTTGAATGCGAGGAAGATTAGAGAGAGAAAGCAGAGAGTGTACATTGACTTCTCACAACAACAGAGAGTGTTCGACTGGGAGATGGAGGATAGTACTGGAGAGTTCAACCAAACAGCACGTGAAGAAACGTGAACAAGAGGCAGACGGAAGAGAGTTCAGAGAGGAGTGGTTTTGCATGAGGAAGAAGAACCGAGAGCTCGTTTTCATTCTCATTTTATTAATGAGAACGGGAGTGCACACGGGAAATAGGAGAGTGTGGGAAGAGGCGGTTCAGCGCCACATGTATAGGGAATGGGTGGCCGAATTGCAGAGATTTGAAAAGGATTTTGTACAATATTGATAATAGGATATGATATTTTAAACATATAATTATATAATAATATAATTATAATTAATATCTTATTATTATTATAAATTATTTTAAATTGATATAAATTGATCATTGCACTCCCACATTCCTCGTGCGTCTCGATTCGCATGCATCACCATGAAATTCATGTCGATTTCACAATTTTGCTTGTGCAAGATGGCCCAAAAAATTTTACAATCATTCTTAGGTTTTTTCGACGTTATGGACACAACGACGAAATCTGTTTCATGAACAGACACTGTTTGGCAATGTTGTGCAACATAACGTTAATAAACAGTCAATTTTGAACGTCTTCACTTAATTTGATAGTGAGGGACCCCCCTTTGGCTAAATTCGATGCTCTCATTGCAATAGTGTGATCCATTCGACGATCAAAAGCCATTTGAGCACTTAAGTGAAGTGTCGCGTTTGCAAAAAGTTGAGCTCGTCGATCGTCGCCTTTGCTCGCACTGATTTGTAGATGTGTGGAAGTCAACAATATATTGGGAGGCATTTGACTCCACAAAATCAAATAGGGGATAGACCAATTTAATAGGACTATGACTCAAATAAAGACCAACTTAGTGATGACAGTGTAAATGATTTTTGAGTTGTTGCAAATTATTTCAGCTTTCTTTAGGAATTAAATATGGATGAGTAAGGATTAGAGAAAGAAGAAATTTGGAGTTAAACTTGATTTTATATGATATTTTTATGCAATTCTCATATTTTATGTTGTTATGCTCTTGTAATATTTGGATTTCAATTCTATTTCACATAATTTATCACTTGCCACTTTACGTCTTGTGTAATTTTTTATTTTATATGTATGTTAATTTGTTTTACTTCATAATTCAAGAGAAAATTAATATGTCATTCTTTAACATATTATTTGAGTATTATATAAAAATTTACTTTTAACATTTATTTTCAAGTTACACAAAATTTGGATTTTGAGACTTACACCTCAGAATGCCTTGAGGTTTATGCCTCACTTTATGAATAAAAAATCCAATCTTGCAATTTTAAAGCTTGTAATAAACATTAGGTTGATTGGACATTTTATAGTTGAACCTGATTTTTTTACACAATTTGAAACTCCTAATCAAAGAAGTCAATAACAAAGAGCATGAAAATTATGAAAAGATGGATAAAACAAAAGTAAAGTTCAGAAAAATAACCTCAAGCCTCACGCTTAAATAAAAGACATTGCATTCTAGAAGAGTTTCAAGTTTCCCAGTTTCTTTAATATAACTTATGCTTCCACTTATAATTCCAGCCCGACAATCCACATT
This sequence comes from Dendrobium catenatum, assembly GCF_001605985.2. Taxonomy (NCBI): domain Eukaryota; kingdom Viridiplantae; phylum Streptophyta; class Magnoliopsida; order Asparagales; family Orchidaceae; genus Dendrobium; species Dendrobium catenatum. The sequence goes on from NW_021319218.1 coordinate 489,921, forward strand.
CAGGCAGTATAATTATCAATAATAAACTAACTATATTATGTGCTTAAACAAGCCAGACAAAAAATTGGTTAAAAATGACTTTGATGTCCAAAAGTTATAAAATGATTCAAATACCCAATGAAAAATAAAATGCAAATTTTTTGCTTTCATCACGTGTTAAGCAGGTTAAAAAAACAAATAAAAATGTACCATCATATATATGAAAAAACAATTAGATGAAATCTGATGGTCATATAGAGATTAAGCAATAACTATTATTACCTTCTTCAGGCTACAGAGATAGTTGCAAACACCATCTGGCCCAACCTTGCGGAGCAGATCAATTGAAACAGACGCAACACTACTGGCTGGAACTCTCCCCTTTGTTTTCTCTTCAACCCACTAAGTAAAATTCTAAAATATAAGCCTCCTCACTCCTTGTAGCGTTTAAAAACCTCTAAAATAGGAAGAAAGAAAGCTAATACCTCTTTGAGGTCAGATGATTTGTAGCCAAAAGAAGCATCTTTAGAAAACTCTGTTTCCCCAGCAGGAACAAGCCTATGGTGGCAAATACCCGTTGACAATTTCAATATTCACATCACAATGAAGTTCTCTCTGTATGAAGATTTAAGATTTACTGTTAACCTTTCAGAATCGGCAACATAGTGGATATCATCAATGGTGTATCGCCCTCCTTGAAGGAAGAAAGGACAGATGATCCATGCATCCATTTCACCTAACACTGAAACTGCAGCATCTGCTTCCTGTAGGAATCAATTCTCAGTTCCAAAAATAAGATAGATCAAAACTTTCAAGAGAGATTGATCAAATAGGCAAAAGCAGGCCATAAAATGATGGTGTACTCGCCTCAGGAAAGTGACCTCGGAGGGTAGAATCGCCTCTAAGAACTACTGTATAATTTATACCTTCAATTGTTTTAGAGGCAGTATCAACATTCTTACAGATTTCTTTGGTCAATGAGACAGCCTGAAAATTATCAACAACATCTACTCTTAAACAAGCAAAATACTTGGAATTCATAACTAATAATCTGGGGAATATTATAAATACTCCGTAAAACAGACAGAAGAGGATAATCTGAAACAGGAAATTTTAACTAAAAGGAATTCTCTACCTTTTCAGTGCTAAGAGAACGAGAGTTGGTTAAAATAAAGAAACATTTAGGTTTCTGGCTGAATTGCTTTGCCAGCGTATCAACACCCCTGCATATGTAATAATTCACTAGCATCATTGACAATATGTGCCTCGCAGTGGTAAGTAAGAAACTGCTTTGTGGTTAAATGAATGTTTTGTTCATTTTAATTAACAAGTAATTTAGTTTAAAACACAGCTTACAGCAGATAATACATGAGCCATTTTAATGAGAGAGAGTACATAACGTAGTTCTATAGCAGAAGGGGGGACCAGAAAAGGAGAGAAAATGGAGGAGAAATCAGGAGGTGACAGTAATAAGCATGAGGAAAATCCTACAAGAGAATGAATTCTAAGGGGGGAAGCTAAAAGAAAACTCTTGTTTATTCCATCTTCAATTATGACTACGGCTTCGTTTGGGACGACTTTCTTTCTCTTCTTGGGACGACTTTCTTTCTCTTCAATTAAAATTTTTATACTAATTGAAAGTCGTCCCAAACGAAGCCTAAATTACAAGACACTTGGTCTATTTATAGGAATAGGCCTTATTTAAAATGACTAAACAATCCTAAACAAATATGAAAAAATCCAAATAAATTCTAAATGACAAAGGATCATTTTACCAATTAGAGAATAAAAAAAACTGCATTAAAAAAAATGAATACGCATTTTGATAAAAATAAGACATAATTAATATTAATTAGTAAGATTTAAGTATATTGCATTGCACCAGTATTGTATGGTAAATGATATACTATCACAATATATAAACTAAAAGGTTGGGTCAATTACCATTCTGTCAGAACTTCAATATCATGAACAGTTTGAGTACCGGTAGGATCATCATCCAAAACTACTAAAACTTGTGAACTACTTTGTAATTGCGCTGCAATAAGATCTTCAGTTGGATCCTCTGGCCATTCTGAAGGAAGAAGCCTACGTAGATCATCTTTGCTAACAGGAGATATTCTGCCTTCAACTTTAACTCCTGTTAGTGTTTCATAAACCTGAGACATTATCAAACATAAGAAGAAAATTAATGTTAAGAGGATTAAAAATTCAGCAGCATGCATAAAGTGACAATGAATCTAAAAGCATAAAAGGTCAGTTGATTTGAAGGATAACTTTAAACTTAACACTCCCATCACTAAAAACAAAAGGGTAGAAGTTAGAACTCATTGGATAAGAACAACAACGGGTAGATTGTAATGTCAAAATATAGAGGTTTACATGGATTAAACTCGTAATATTTCAATGGATATGCCATATGTATACAGTAACCATTACATACATACATATATATATACATATACATACATATGTATATATACATATATATATATATATATATATATATATATTAAAGTGGGCTGCTGCATCTGATGGGGATTAGATAGCCATAAAAGATATATTTTTTTATTTTAATTATATATGAATATGTGTGTGTATAGTTTTGAGTTTTTTTTTTTTAAATAAAAAAGGACAAAAAGATGTGAATTGACCATCACACAATTTCTAGTTCCTCGTGTGTCATGATGCACATGAGCAAAATTTACACTTCAACTTGCATGACAACAATTGCAATATGAGTCTCTTTTTTGGGTATTTTCAACATTCTGATGGGTTGGCAAAGCCCGTTTCTCAAATGAACGATGTTCGGGGGACTTCACACGTCTAGTTCACAGATCGTCATTTTTAATCGAATTGCACACGATTAGTTCTTCTTTGGTAAATTTGACGTTACGGGTGCATCGATGCAATCTATTTTGTGAATGCATGACGTATGAGCTATGATGCACAGACACGAACACGGTGAAACGAACACATCAATTATTGAAAATATAGTATGAATTATAATTGAAATATACATGTTTCTTCTACCTCGCATCATAACCGTTGAAATATACATGAATTATATAACAAGAGAATTACCAACATGTCGTTGGACATGTTTCTTCGACCTCACATCAGTGTGCTTTTGTTGAAGTAGTTTAGTATTCATTATTCTTTTGTCATGACCCGGCCCGGATGCTCGATCTAACGAGACGGGTACGAAAAATTGGATGATAAAATTCATTAAACATTATACCACTTCTTCATTTGTATTGAAGAGCCACTAAAACACAAAATGTAAATTACCTGTTGTCATTTGCACGTTGTCTTCTATAAACGAAATCTTCTCTTTCAGCCATCTCTTTTCTTTTGGGGACTTACCTGAAACATTTAAATTCGTGGATTGAGTTTATTAAGTAAACTCAGTGAGTAATTATTAAAATAATCATTATAATTATTCTTTAATAGGCATCATAACATTTCTTAATATTAATTCATTATTTTCAATAATTTATACATCTCCGGACATTTTCTTTTAAAACAATTTAAAACTTTAATATTTCATTTATATTTCCTTTTCCCATTTGATTTGCATAGGAGTACCATCTCAAAGTACCCAAAGGTAAAACCTTTTTCATTTATTTCTTTTTCCATTTCCATGACATTTTCCTTTTTACGTGCACGAGTATGGCATCCCCAGCCAGTACCATAAGGGGGTGAACTCCTGTAGTTTTCAATACCTTTTCCTTTTTACATTGTATGTATTATATCCATGCATATATAACTTTTTGCTTCCCTTTTTTCAATTTTCCCTTTTAAATTCTCATTTTCATCCTTATTGTTACCATTACATAAAGCATATCTTACATGTATCTCTATAAATATTACCTTTCATTTTCATAAACTTTCAAACCTTTATAGCGGATGAATTTGTTCTTAAGACTATAAAATCATAAGATATTTATACCTTCAACATTTTATAATAAAAAAATTAATCAATTACTTAGAAGATTGCAACCATGAATAAAATCATAAAATAATATAATTTACCCACTTTGAACTTTTTAGGCCTTCGATGCTTGATATAACCTTGAATCAATTTCCTTCCTTGTTGAATTCTCGCGGGATCAACTCTTACGACTTGATTTCTCCCTTCCTAAAACTCTAAATTCATACAATAACTTTCATATAAAAATAATATTTTGATTCAATAACAAAATAACAATAAAAACTTTATAAGAAGATTCACTTACAATTACGAATGGGAACTTCTCAAACTCTCAAAATCCTTCCTCTCGCAAATTCCTTTTTCTTCATTTCAATCTCTTCCTTATCCTTCAAGAAACATATCGCTCACTTTAAACAAAGTAAAAGAATAAAATTTATACAAAAATCCGTAAGAAAAATCCAACAACCTTTTTCCTTTTCTTTCCTCGGTCGTTTCTCTCGTTCTTGAAATTCCTCCCAATTTAGCACTTCTATAACGATAAGAATGAAAATGAATGATTCATTCTTATCCTCGAAGGAAATCTTTTGCTAAAATTGGAAAACGGAACTCACCTCGCTCTCGCACGAAGCCCTCGTATATATATATATATATATATATATATATATATCAATTGTTATATTGCTACTCTAAGCCCAAATAAATCTTCAAATTATTCACTCGCATGTCTTATGTGATAGTAAAAAATTTCATTCTTGTTTTTGGATGACTATTATGCTTGCATCATACTCCTTTCCATTGCATATTTAGGGTATAGGGTAAACCACGATAGGCACCGAAGTTATGATTTAAAAGCAACCTACCATGGTTATGGAACAAACTTTACTAGCCTCCAACCTAGCCATGTCCTTGAGCCTATTATGCAACATAATCTTAAAACATGTATATTTCAATGCGGGAATTGCCATATCATTCAAGCCAAAAATTAAAATTAAAAATGAAAAGCGGATGGACAACTGTAAAAGTTCAAATGAATTTAGACAAAGAAACATGAGGTGCATATGGTTTAGCAAGCTTTCCCTGGAAAACAATAATCATAACAAACCTCTTCTGCACCGATTAAAAGAGAAGGAAAATAAATAAATAAATTTCTTCACTCACTACTTGTTATGTACTATGCAAAGAAATTATGATGAAAAGGGTGCAGACGATTATGATGATACCCCTGTTCAGACATTAGAACAAACATCATATACACATCGGAGAGATCATAAAGATGAATAACAAAACTTCATTAACATCAACGAGAATACATAAGCAAATCTAGAAAAATAAACTCGGAAAGAAAACTGATAGGAGTGCATAGAGGATCATACCTTTACTACTGCAGCATCATCATATCGACCCCAACCAGAAGCAGAAGCTGATAATTAAGCAAATAAAAATTATGTCCACAAATAAGTCATTAGTTAGAAATTTGCATCAAGGCAACAATTCTTGAAGTATGCCAGTTTTACTCGCGCTAATATACAAATTATAACCGAAAAGAAATAAATATGCTATGTTGTATTTTCTCCAAAGTAAGCAGATTTCTACAAAGAAAAACTCTCAATTGTCACCTAATGACATCAAGTACGATAATAGTATATAAATACAACTAACCTATTTTTTTATGATTCTAATACTCACCCTCAAGTTGGAGTATATCGATCACATGTCCTAAGCTTATTACAAAAAATCTTATTCGAGGATCTCAAAAAGACTTGGTATAATGGTAGGAATTAAGGACCTTAGGGAGGTTTTTAATGGTAGGAATTATGATTTTTCGAAAAAAAAAATTATTTTCAGAATTTTTAAATTAAATAAATCTGAAAATAGAAATCCTAATTATTAAATGCATAATGGGGAAGTTTTGAAATGCAATTGAACTGAAAATAATGAAAATCATGCTACAAAAATTAGGGATTTTGAATAAATCCGAAAATTAAATAAATTTTAAATTGAATTAGGAATTGTTGAGGGTTCAAATTGAATAGATTATGGATGTAAATAAAAGTAGGAATGTTTAAATGTTAAGGATTTATTAAATCCAAAAATAAAGAGTTATTTATTTATTTAATAAAATTATAGAAGGTATCATGATTAAAGAAATTGTATTAGTGTTTTGCTGCTTCACTTAAACTTAGGTGTCGATTATAAAGGGACGCCTCGAGCGTAAGCGGCGTCGTTGAAGTCTATTGTGCTTTTGAGGTAGTTATTCATACCTCTTTTAAGTTCGAAGTTTCTCTTTAAATGCTAAAATTTCATATGCTTTAATATTTTATTTTAGTTAAAAGTTTTATGGGCATATACGTGAAAAGGTTGGAGTAGCTCCAGTAGAAGATAAGATTAGTAGAGAAAGTCGCCTTAGATGGTTTGGTCACATAAAACGGCGGCCTTGCGATGACCCGGTGCTCGACAGGGTTTGAATTGGATTGATTTGATTTAAATTAAATTAATTTGATTCAATTTAATTAAATCGGGGTTCGATTTGAGTCAATTTCGTCTCGACGACATTCGATTGGGTCGATCGAGCACGATCGAGTCTAGTTGGGCTCGATCGGGGTCGGTTTGATACGAAAATATTCGTCAACAGACCCCACGTAGTGGGATAAAGGCTTGATGTTGTTGTTGTTGTTGTTGTTAAAAGTTTTATGTTAATTATTTAGAATTCATACTGCAACACGCATGTATTCCCTTTTAGAATTATTTAGTTATAACATGTAAAATTTTAGGAGAACATTTGAGCATGAAACAATATTAGACAAGCATGAAACATTATCAGACAAGCATATATGAACTCATGAATGATTTAATTTCTATGATAAGCATTGAATGATTGAATGTGCATGATGATACAAAGTATCAACTAGTAAATGATTCTTCGGAGCAAAAATGGTAAAGGACTTCTCGGAGCAATTGGTAAAGGACTTTTCGGAGTAAATGAAATGAAATGTTTGTTTGGCCAAATTTGATTATGTACCAAATCAGTACAAAAATATTGGTACTTCCGAGACGGGTGTATAAAACTAAAACTAAGTATTATATACTTCTATGCATATAAGAATAAGAAAGGAAGAAGTTAAGCAAAAGAATTGAAAAATGACAAGTTATGATATGAGAAGTTATGATTGTATGTTATGATTAAAGAAAAACAGGCATTCAAAATGATATATGGAATATGCTCAAGTAAGATCAATTTTTGACATTATAATACATCGTCATTTCCTCAAAGTTATCTCAGTTTGGTCATATGAAGATTTCACGGCATAATATTTCTTCTTTCTTTGCCTTATGAATTTAATTGAAATATTTATTACCTGTTGAGCATTAGCTCATTCTTGTTAGTGGGAATGATTTTCAAGAGAACCTGTTAAGGACTGATGCCGGATAGACCTATTACATACCAGCGTAGAACAGTTCAAGGAAACATGTTCTTTTATAGTTATGTTATGTAATGTGTTAGTTGATGTGTCATGGAATACTGTAGTGTTTCATTTTATGTTTTGAGAGATTATATGTTTTGATGTAATAGAGATATTTGAATTGGAAGTTTAGTGGCTCTTTCCTATATTTTGTAGATGGATGATTATCTTGTTTATGATAATTGTAAAATGAAAGTATTAAGTTTTTGTGACTATCGTATGACCGTCAGTTCCCGACCTGTTAAATCAAGCTAACCGGGCTGGGTCGTGACAATGTCAATGCCTATCATCCACAACATCAAGCCTATCGCCACCAATCTAGTTGCCATTACCATCTTCCATGATATCAAACATGTAGTTGCCAACCTAAGACCCGACTTATGCCTCCACTATCATATTGCGACTGTGAGCTAATTAACATTGCTACCATCTCCAAACTTGTTGCTCAAAATTTGCAAGCCCGATCCAATCACTATTGTTACCCTAACTCTGCTGCTTTTCTCATCCTTGACCTTGCCATTATAGAGAAGAGAGAGAGAGGAGACTATTTTCATTATATTTGAAATGCATCCTAACAAATAAAAAAATCACCACATTGACTAAGATCCAACCAAACAGCTTATCCAAATCAAAATACATCACATTCCCTCTACTTTACATTTCTAAATTACATGTATTTTAAATGCATACAACCAAATAGTCATTAAAAGAAAACAAAATACAATGGTAAAACTCATAGTGCTTATCACTTTCTATGCTTTCGATAAGCGCGCAATTTCAAATTTTCATCACAACATTATTACAACCAACTTGAATTCACTGTCATTCAAGGACAAAAGAAGTACACACAACAACGGAATAATAAACCGAAAAGTTAGTGCTATGTTGAATAAAACAATAGCAATTTTTCTCTCACCTGATACAAATATTTGATATGCAATGCTTGAGATAAGATGAGATATCTTAAGTTTGGAACTTTCATAGGATACAATACCCTGAGAGCAAAAAAAGAAGAGATACCATAAATATTAACAGTTTATTTTTCAAGGAGTAATGCTTCATTCCCCAAATAAATCCACACTTAAAATCATACAAGGTCCTTGACAAAGATATCAACGGCTGATAATGGAGTGTAGTCATTTTCTAACATGTGTGGTACACGATTACCGAACATCCTGCAAGGAAATATCAACGTAAAGTATATATAGAGCATTATGAAATTTAGAGATTTACTACATAGAAATCCTGCTTTCAAAATGGAAGTGACACATTAAACAAGCTTAATATGCACATGCATACCATCTATAGCAGAGAGGAAAGCCATCAGGTTACAAAGAGATTAAAAACAATAAAAATGAAATTCTCTTTTAGCAGATTATTAGATAAAAAATAGGCATGATCAAAACAAATATTTAGAGAGAAATTTATTTAAAAATCATCAAAATAGCCTTGATGTTCAACATGGTTTATGAAAAACGGATACCTTTATAAGGAAAAATACAAGACAGTATACTTACCATGAATAACCACTAGCATTTTTAAGAACTTCAAACAACACTTTTGTCTTCAAACCTAATCGAGCTGCAAATGCCATTGCTTCAGCAGCTGCAACTATATGAACGCCGGCAAGCAATTGATTAACCATTTTTATGGAACTGTGGAGAAAAACAACAGTATAAATTCCTCTCAATTAACAAACTCCACTATTTGGCAAAATTTACTCTGACCACTCCAAATGCTAGCAAGATGAAAGGTTTAGAGATCACAATAAATATATGAAAAAAAATTCAAGAATAGGCCCAATAATAAACACTACCAACCCAGGGTTAAACTGAATACCTCGCAGCACCACATCCCCCTTTCAGTATATAGAGCTTCTCACTTAATGCTGACAAAAGGATGAGAATAATTTCAATAACAGTTATAGAAGTAGTCTTTTTCACAACCCTTCAGGTAACTATACTAGTATTACCCGAAAGAACCGAACCGGCAAAGTGAAGGGCTTCATCTGTGCCTGAAGCCATTATCTGTGAGAAGAAAGTAATAAAAAAACAGCTTGGATCTCTCGGCAGAATTTAATTTAATTTTTTTAAAAAAACATTCAAGTTCAGAGGCATACATGCACCAAAAATAAAAAAATTAATGGAGAGGTAAATAATTATATTTTCGTTCTAATTGACATGAAATCTACAGTGCAGTAAATTCTAACCGTAAGTGTTCCCTCTGCTGCCCTTTTGACACCACCAGATACAGGAGCATCTACTAATTTTATATCCCTATCTTCATCTGCAATAAATTGCTTGAACTAAAAACATTGAACTTATAAATTAATTAATAAATAAAAGAACACCACATAATAATTGGTTCATATTTTAATATTAAAAATTTAAAAGGTGAGTACTAGGTGCACAAGCTTTGTGAAATAGTTCATGGGCCAATGGTCAAAAGGAGATCATTTCTCCATAGTCATGAACTAAAGCAATATAATCTTTGTTATATCATTCATTCTTCTCAAAAACATTAAAAAAAAGGGTACAAGTGTCCCAAAAAATGTAAGTTCCTGGGTTTATAATGGACCATCAAAGGCACCTTTGGAATCTCTACTCACCATGATAATTGCAGCTAACTTCTTTGATGATGTGGCATACTTAGGATTTATTTCAGGAGTTTTAGTAGTGAGGACTTTTTTTTAACTAAAGCATAATTTTATGACCCAAAAATAATATAGTAATAAGGACAATTGTAAAACATTTCTTGAAAAATAATATTATTTAAGACAAAATAAAGATAACATGATTGCCAAGGATAAAAAAGCCTTAAGAAAATTAGGAAAACTAAAAAAATAACCATTTAAAAAAAAGAAAGAAACCAGAAAGCTTGTTGGATATGCAACAACAACAATAACAAGCCTTTATCCCACTATGTCGTGTTGGCTGCAAGAATCCTTTTTCTCCATTGTGCCCTGTTAAGAGCCAAATTCTCACCTAAATCTAATAAAGGAAGATCGTTTTTAATATTTTCTAACCAAGTCTTTTTAGGTCTAGCTCTACCTTTCTTAAAATAAGTCAAATCTAATACATCTACTTTCCTAACCTGGTCATAAAAAGGCCGCCGTTTTATAGAACCAAACCAACTAAGGCGACTCTCTCTAATCTTGTTGGATATGCATTAAAAAAACCATTTAAATGTCTTACTTAAAGCTTGGTGAATATTGGGGAGTAAAAATAATTCTTAAGCAAATAAGATTTAAAACCTCATATTGACCAGAGCATGTCAACAATCTAAACATAAATGAATCATATGGACTCTTGTGAAATGTGATCATTAACATCTTTAATAATTAGAGGGAGACTAATATAGTGGAGGATGATGATCAATTGTTGTATTTGCAAGTGATATGGTGACCATATTCATGTGGCTTGCAAACACAGGCACATCAAGCTCTAGTTCCATAAGAAGTCTAAAATTGGTCCCAAATTCAGAGTACAAACCAGATTTGATGGAGAAGCAACAACCATGGTGGTGAAAGGTAGGATGTTGTCATTTTTATATGACCCTTAATCTTGTAAGTTTAATTTCCTTAATTCTAGATGAGCCTTGAAGCATTTGGAATAATTGTGTCCAAGATTTTCCAGGAGGAACATAAGAAGAGATGCCTATAAATTATTCATTTTGCCAATATACACAATATGAGGATCCGATCCACACCTCGTTTTCAAGTTTGATTTCCCCAATTCAACAGAAGCTCTGGCCACATATGTTGTAAATAAACGATCCATAACAGCACACTTGTAAATGTTTTTAAAAAATAGACAACAACAACAACATCAAGCATTTATTACACTATGTGATGTTGGCTACATAAATTCTTTTTCTCTGTTATCTTGTTAAGAGTCAAATTCTCATATAAAAAAACAGAACTAAAAAATATAAAGAAGATTGGTTGACATAATGAAAATAAAAACGACAATTATAACCCAAATATGAGTGATAGATAGCTCCTTACAAGACTCAAAATAGGGAGACCATTTAAGCATTCACATCACATGTCACAAATAAAATATGATCATAGAGAGAAGGTTTTAGTGCAATATGCTTCTAAAGAAGCCTTATAATGAACCATGAGCCCAATGGAGAAATCACCAAGTAAATATATTTCATGAATTTGCAAATAATCTCCAAATTGGTGTAGCCCAATGAGAATGTGCACAATAGAAAAAGAGAGTGGGCTAGCAAGCTCAAAATACCATCATCAATGAAAATGAGAGCAACTTTTCCATGACATGTAGATGTTTGCTTATGTTTAGATGGAACTAAATCTTGTTGAAAAAATAAGGAGAATTATTGGATGAAGAATGTTGAACGCCTAAAGTCCTTAAACACAACAACTTTATCAAGAATCTAAGAGTGAGAGCAACATAAGAAGCAGTACTAGCTGCTATCTAATCAAGAGATGTCTCAAGCAAAAAAAGATCGGAAATAGAGTTGAGCTAAAATCAAAGGAGAGTGGAGAGAGAATGCAAGCAATAGAACAAGTTGCCCAATAGAATCACTGAAAGCAAAGACACTAGCAACATCAATTCTATGCAAGGAAAATCTTGTGATGCCCAAAAAGGTGTGAAATGATCAACGAGAAATGATTAACAAGCAAAATTGTTAGGTACTCCATCTTATGATAATAATGACGAACGAAAAAATAAGGCTAGGTCTACAAAGTTGATGCACTAAGGCGTAGGTGACCAAAACAACCAAGATGGCCTGACACAACCATTCTTGGGAGAGGTGAGAAGCTGCGCTAAGAAGAAGCTCACCTATAAGAGATGCGACAAAGGAGGCACACTATGGAGAGAATAGTGAGGCAATAACATATTATTAGAATGCACATAGAGCATTGTGATCGTGTGTATTTGATTGTATTATGATCACTTACTTTAAGGTGCACATAGGTCCATTTTTTTGGTCATTTGAAATATTTCTTATAAGTACTTTGTTACAACTTAAAATTTTGGAGAATATTTGAAATGATGTCATTTAATTCATATTTTGTTTATGTGGGTGCCAAGGCAAATCCCTCAAAGGGAAGAATCTATGCCTATAAATTGGGGTGCCTTGCATGTCATTTTCATATCTCATTTTAATTCATAATTTTCTGAGAGTTAGTGAGTAGTTTTTCTTGGGAGATATTTTCGCTTATGTAATTCCATTTAGTCCTTTTTTTCATTTTTTAAAGCACAATAAAATTACAAGATAATGATGATTATGGCAAGGGAAATAATCAAGAATTGCTATATTACAAAGAAAAATACAAAAAAAAATCAAATACAGTGATAGAGGAGTGACAACTATTGCGAAAGTTGGAAGGATTGAATATTTGAATACCCTCTTGTTCCTTCATGTCGAAGGATACAATTAAAACTAATGAAAAGCTAACAAAACAGGTTTTGTATGAGTTCCACGAATGCATCAAAATGGAAAGACAATTTAAGCGCTTGCATCAAAAAGCAATAGACATAATAGGTACATCTAAAGTAAAATTTGATATAAATTGCATTAGAGGATAATCTAACAATGATGTGATGAGGATCAATAATCTCAACTATGTACTCAAGAGTATGATAGGAAGTACTTGAGTTCGCAAGTAATCCTATCAGATCTACTTGAGTTCACAAGCAACCCTAATGCGAAATTAGTAAAAACAGTAAAAATACTCAAGATCGGAGATGAAACAACAAAAAAAATAATATAACTTGATTAAATACTCAAAGCAAAATAAGCTAGAAGAAAATATACAATTGATCCTCTATTCGAGAGGAGGATCGTCTCTCCCAAATCTCTAGACAAGAGTCTAGAGCCCAAAAACACCAACGAGACTACAAGAAGACAATAACCAAAGCATGCCTAGCCCTAACCCCTTCATACCCTTTAAATAACCCTCTCCACCTCCTTAAAAACTTCCTAATATAAGATAGTATTTAATTAATTCAAAAGATATCAAATCTTTTTAACTAATTAAATCCATTTTCCTAATATAAGATAGTATTTAATTAATTCAAAAGATATCAAATCTTTTTAATTAATTAAATCCAAACAAATTGAGCGTGGGCCCCTCCCTTAGGCGGTGTAGGAAGGAGGCGGTTTGACCTGCCTCTTGTATACAAGTGTCGGCCTCACCTGGGCCGGCTGAGGTTGAGTCAATTCCTGGGGAGCCGACATATCAATACCGCCCTCCCAAAGAATCACCTTGTCCACAAGGTGAAAACAAGGGAATTGTTATTTTATCCTCTCATATGGCTCCCACGTGGCCTCGTAATCCGGAAGGTTCTTCCATTTGATCAACACCTCCTTAGTTCCATCTTTGTTTTGGTGAACCCCTTCCTGCTCTAAGGGTTCCAGAATCACCTCTAAATCCTCAGTAAGTGTTGCTGGTATCTCGGGACTGGTTGTGTAGTCACCAATGGCCTTCCTCAACTGCAAGACATGAAAAACCGGATGTATAGTTGATGCTGGTGGTAATTTCAATCGATGCACTACTGACCCAATCTTCTCCAACACTTCATAAGGCCCAAAATACCTTGGAGCCAGCTTTTCGTTCCTCCTGTTGGAGACTGTTCTTCTGTCTATATGGTCGGAGCTTCAAGAACACCCTCTCCCCTACTTCAAATTGGATGTCCTTCCTATGCCCATCTACTTGTTTCTTCATAATTTGTTAAGCTCTCAGTAAATGCCTCTTCAACTCCTCTAGTACTCGGTCCCTTTCCTCTAAGTACTCCTCTACTGACGACACTAGGATACTGCTACTCCCAAAGTGTACCAAGTGTTGGGGATCCTATTCATACAACACCTTGAATGGGGTCATATGTGAAGCATAATGAAAAGACGTGTTGTACCAGTACTCTACCCAAGATAGCCACTTGGCCCATATCTTGGGTGTCTCTAACACAAAGCATCTCAGGTATGTCTCCAGGCTCCTATTGACCACCTCCATTTGGCCATCTTTCTGTGGGTGGTAAGCAGTGCTTCTCTTCAGAACTGTCCCCTGTAACCTGAACAACTCTCTTCAAAAATGACTGAGGAACACCTTATCTCTATCTGACCACTTCTCTAATGAATGTTGAAGCCACTGTCACCGCGGTGTAAGGATGTCGGAGGGGGATGAAATGAGCAAACTTGCTCAATCTATCCACCATCACAAAGATCACTGTAAAGCCTTCTGAATGGGGCAGTTCATCTATGAAATCCATGGATATCTCCTCTCATACTCGTCCTGGTAACGCCAACGGCTGTAGTAGTCCCCCTAGTGACATAGCCAAATATTTGTTTCTCTGACAGATCTCACACCTTGCCACCATCTCCTCTACATCTCTATGTATTCCCTTCCAGTAAAGCTCGGCCGCTAGTCTCTTGTAGGTCTTCTGCACTCCTGAATGGCCCCTAACTGTGCTTCCATGAAATTCTTGGAGTAAATTTGGGATGTGAATCGAGGTACGGGGCATCACAAATCTTCCCTGGTACAGCAGTCTGTCGCCCTCTAATGAGTACCCTGGATGGCTACCCTCCTCTTTCAGCAATTTTGACCTGATCTTTCTCAATTCTTCATTTCTAACACTTTCTTCCCTGATGGCCTCCTAGTCAAACATCAAAGGAACGGATAGTGCCACCGTCTGCAGCTCCCCCATACATCTGGACAAAGCAACTGCCGCCTTGTTCTCCACCCCTGGTCTATACTGAATCTCAAAATCGTATCCTAGCAACTTGGACAACCACCTTTGATGCTCTTCCGTCACCATCCGCTGTTCCAGCAAGTATTTCAAGCTTCGCTGATCAGTCTTGACAATGAAATGACTCTCAAGTAAGTAGGGTCGCCACTTCTGGATGGCCAAAATGATGGCCATTAATTCTCTCTCGTAAACTGATTTCAGTTGAGCTCTAGCAGTTAATACTTAGCTGAAATAGGCAATGGGTCTACGACTCTGCATTAGTACTGCACCCAGCCCATACCCGGAAGCATCTTTCTCCACAATGAAGGTCTGAGTGAAATCTGGCGAGGCTAGGACCGGCACTGTAGTCATCGCCTTCTTTAAGCTCTCAAATGCTGATGTGACTGCTTCCCCTCATAGGAATCCATCCTTCTTCAAATGTTCAGTGAGTGACCATGCTATGGAGCTGTACCCCTTAACGAACCTTATGTAGTAACCCATCAGTCCTAGGAATCATCTCAACTCCTTCAGATTTTTCAGCACTGGCCACTTTAGCATTGCTTCAATTTTGGATTGATCTTCTTTCACTCCTTTTGATACCACATGGCCCAAGTACTCTACACTAGCTTGTGTAAATCAGCATTTCTTCAAATTAGCTCTCAGCTAGTGCTCCTGCAGTACTTCTAACACCCTCTTTAAATGCTCCCAATGCTCCTCTTTTGTCCTGCTGTAGACTAGGATGTCGTCAAAGAATACCAGTACAAATCGTCTGAGATAAGGTTTGAAAATCTTATTCATAAGGGCCTGGAAAGTAGCGGGAGCATTGGTGAGGCCAAAAGGCATCACCAGGAACTCATAATGTCCTTCATGAGTTCTAAAGGCCGTCTTGGGTACATTCTACTTCTTCATTTGGATCTGATCGTAACCCGATTTCAAGTCTATCTTACAGAAGATCACGGTCCCACTCAATTCATCTAGCAACTCATCAATGCCTGGTATAGAAAACTTGTCAAGTACAGTTTCCTTGTTAAGTGCTCTGTAGTCCACACAAAAATGCCAACTGTCATCCTTCTTTTTTACCAATAAAACGGGGCTAGAAAAAGGACTGATGTTGGGTCTGATGATCTCTGCCTCCAGCATCTCTCTAATCAACCTTTCTATTTCATCCTACTGGAACTGAGGGTAACGATAAGGCCGGACACTAATGGGTGACACTCTCTCCTTCAACATTATGGCATGCTCCTGCTCCCTCTACGGTGGCAATCCTTGAGGTGGCTAAAACACCTCTTAGAACTATTGAATCAATGGCTAAATGGATAGAGGTATGTCTCCTCCCTCCTCCAATCTCACTCCCTCCAAACTATGCAACTCCACCAAATACCCTCCGTCTATCAACAGGATGTCCCTCATCATCGTTTTAAGAGAAACCAGGGATTTGGAAAGCCCCTGGAGAGGCCCCACATCTCCCTTAATCACTACCTTCCTTCCATCAACCGTCAACTCCATCGTGAGCGCTCCCCAATTCACTTTGGTGTCTCCCAAAGTTTGCACCCATTTCATCCTCAAGTTGACGTCTGTGCTCCCAAGATCTAGTGGAAGAAAGTCTTCCCTCACCTGTATCCCCTAGATCGTCAGTCACACTTCTCTGTAAATCCCCTGGCCTTTCTCCATCTTCCCTGTACCCATCATTACTCCGTAACAGTCAGTGTCTACCAATCTCACTCCCAATTGGTCGACGATCTGGGTGAAAATGAAATTGTGAGTAGCCCCACTATTAATCAGCACCACAACCTTCCTGCCCTCTATCTCTCCCTTTACCTTCATGGTGTCATTCGTAATGAATCCTAACACTGAGTTCAGGGAAACCTCAACCATATCCAAGTGTAGATTCTCCTCCATTTCCTCCTCTGTCTCCTCACCTCCCTCAGTTTTCTCGTCATCACAGACGGTGAGAACCTGAAGAGTTTGGTCCTTGCACCGATGCCCTGACATGTAATTTTCATCGCACCTGAAGAACAACCCCTTAGTCCTCTTCTCTTGCATCTCTTTCTCCATCAACCGCTTGAAATTTCCCCCGCTTCCTCCTGTCTTCTCCTTGGCGGCCTCTCGACTCCCTCCTGTTACAGGACCTTTAGGTGCTAGTAAGTGCCCACAGTGTTGCTACTCTTGGTTCTCCTCTTCAAATTCCTCTGATTTTCCACCAGTGGGGCCAACTTCATGGCCTCCCCCAAGTCACGGGGCATCAAAACCTTCACTGCTGCTCAAATATCCGCCTTCAATCATTTCATGAAATTTTCCTCCAATATTGTATATGAGAGTCGCTCCACCCTGCTAGCTAGGTGCTCAAACTACTCCCTGTAGTCTGCTACCGATCCCTCCTGCGTCAGAGCAAAGAACTGCTCATAGAAATCTCCTCCCCAGTCGGTTCTATTATGCAATCTTTGAATTCCCTCCAGTTCCTGATAGGCTGTTGACCTTTCTCTGTAGAAAACGAAACAAAAAATAAGAAAAAAAAATCATCATACCTGTCCGACCACGTCGCTCGAGCCCAACGCCCACGGCCTACGCACGATACAGCACCGCTCTTTGCATGACGACGTCGCATCTCGCCATACCTTTGTACGTCGCTACTCATCGTTAAATGACGAGGAAACGAAGCATTCGGGACGTCTTGCTCTCATTCTCTCTCGCTCCCGCTCTCATTTCCTCCCCGGCTCCCACCTGCAACTTGGCTACGCTCGACGACTCGCCCTTCCTGTTGGACTTCCATTCCAACGTTTGATCGGAGACAAGAACGGAGCTTGCTCGCTGTGAAGCTTCGGCTCCTTCGTGGTTGAACGACTTCACTCCTTCGGCGACGGTTCCTGAAAGATCGGATGTTACGCATTTTGATCGGAAGCAAGAAGCCGAGCTCGCTTCTCCTGCTCCATTCGTGGCTGGTCGACTTGGTTCCTTCTCCTACTTTCCCTTTCTATCGGAAGGAAAGTTACGACATTTTGATCGGGACGAGAACTGGAGCACGCCCTCCGTGAAGATTACTTTCTTCCCCCCGTACGTTACTTCGGCCAAATCCCGCGAATTTGCCGGCTGCTTCGGCCTCGCCGTTGCTGGTCGACCTCGCCTCTTCCACGGCTTTCCCTTCCCGTCGAATCGGAAGGAACGACAGTTTGATCGGAAGCAACCACGGGAGCTCACAAGTAGTGAAGGTAACTTTCTCCCTTTCACGATTCTCGGCCAAATCCCATAAAAGCCATCGAACTGAGGGATTCAGTAAATACGAGATTTAAGCCATAAGTCCTTAAATCCGGGATTTACCCATCGCCGGGATTTAACGCGCACACAAAAAAATCGTTTGGCTGGATTTAACGTAGATCCGACTTAATCCCCGCTGTAAATTCGATACTCGCCGCACTCGTCTCCGGCCAAATCCCGTGGATCTGTCAAAACCAGAGAGGTAAAGGGAGAGAGTGATTAGTTTATTTTAATTAAAATTGATTTTAATTAATTTTAACTTTAATTATTTTAATTAATTATAGTTAGTATAATTAATTAAAATTATTTTTTATTAAATATTATAATTAATGTTAATTAATTATAATAATTTAATTAAAATTAACTTTAATTAATTATATACTTTTTTAAATTAATCATAATTAATTTTTATTAATTAATTAAATTTAATTAATATTAATTAATTATAGTTAATTAAAGATAAATATGATTAATTATTTTAATTAATTATAATAATTAATTATCATTAATTATAATTTATTAATCATAATTTATTAAAATTAAAGCCGCGCTAGACGGTAGATAGTAGTCCAGAACTTTCTTCTGGCTGTCTTTACAGGTAAAGGAAAAGATAAAGTTGTTGCTGATTAGATTTCAAGTACCTCAATATTATGTGTTATTTCTATATTTGTTAGTAAGGATTATCTAAGGGTATGTAAACACTCATTTGAAGTATTTTGTTTGGATGTTCCTTAGTGGCTCTGTAACTATGTTGTGGAAGTTTAAAAAAGTGAAGTACTTCAGTTAATGTATCAATGAAGGTTTATGAGATATGTCGTATAGTTATGCAAGGGGTTAACTATTTTCAAAAACTTTATGGAAGGAAAAATAATATGTTTTAGTTGTTATACTAGTCAAGGGTAATGTGGGGTGTTACATGATATCACGACAGGGCTTTTCCTTCCAAGCATAATCCGGCTACGGTCAGCTTCTCCTCCTCCGTTAGCCCACTGACGGCGAAGTATCGCTCCACCTTGTAAATCCACCCAAACGCATCTTCTCCTTCGAATATGGGCATCTTCAACTTCCTCACCTTCTAGTCGCCCCCATTGCCCGGAATCTTCTATAGTTTTCTCTCTCCCAAGTGCTAGGTGTACCCCATGTTTTTCGGTCTTCTCTTGCTCTGTCATAGCCCAAGCCCCCTTCAAAATCCCTCATTGTGATCAAAATCAGCACCTCGACAACCATAGTATTCCTCCTGGCGTTCCCCATGTCCACCCCCTCTTTCATACCTTTGGACAGGCTCCAGATGGGGTCTTTTTCTTTCTCCTTCCATGATTTCCACCTCATCTTCCTCCCTATGAATTTCCGAATTTGTACTTTTTCCTTCTCCGTTTTCCACGCACGTCGTCGTTTGGTTTTGAATTTCTAACATCTTATTCATCATGTCTCGGTGATCGGCGACTTATCCTTCCATGGAGGAAATCCTTTCCTCCACCATCTTTTGATTTGATTCATATCCCCTTCAAGCCTTTCTTCCAGAGTAACCACCTTTTTGCCCGCCATCGTAATCCGGAGTTTGTAAAATCACAAATTCTGGATTTGAAACTCCAAAAACAGCAATCCCTCTTTCTTCCAGGCAAATATTCACCGCTGAAATTTGTCGAAATCAGCCCTCCACCGATCCCACAACTTGCTCTGATACCAATTTGATAAGAAGTACTTGAGTTCGCAAGTAATCCTATCGGATTTACTTGAGTTCTGATGCATTCAATATTTTTAGTTATTTTTTTTATTGTATTTGGAACAATATTAGTTGTGTTTTATATTTTTTTAAGCTATCCTAAGATGGTTGGGCTTCCAATGATCATGGTAGGAAAGTGCTAGGCATGGAAAGCCTTGGATTTGCTTGCTTTTGAGTCCATTTCGTCCTTGGGCTGCTTGCTGATTTTGGTTTGGTGTGGTGGCTGCTCTCGGGTGGGCTTTGGTTGCTTGGTGTTGAGCTCAAAATGCTGGAATTCTACTTGGTGTTAGCTCATAAATGTTTGAGCTTAAGTTTAGCTCAATGATTGGAGATTTAATGCACTCCCTAGCTCATAAATTCATAAAGGTATGCAATTATTCAAGCTCAGTGTTGTGGAGTGGACTTGTGCCTCTTCTTCTTCCCCTTGTCTTCTCGGTTTCTGCTGGCTATTGCTGTTCTCGTGGCCCTCCTCGTTTTCCCTCCACATGGCTATTTCCCGTGAATTACCTACCTGTTTTCTGTGCTGGCTCTTCGGATCCCTTGTTGGTTGGGTTTACAGTGGCTGCTGGGTGGGGCTTTTCGTGGCTTGGCTCCCTGTTTTCTGTGCAGTTTTGCTGTCTTTTGGCTTTCTATTTGGTGTCTTTTGGCCTTTTATTCCCCAAACCTGATTGGTTTTGGTTGGAGGTGGAATGGCTGTTTGACTACCTTCTTTTGCCTATAAAATGGAGATGTTTTGGCATGAAAAAGGTTTTTGAAAATCTGAAAAAAAAAATCTCTACAAAAACCTGAGGGTTTCTTCTTGGAAAAGCTTGAGAGCTTGTTCCATCCCCCCTTTCCTCCTCTCTATTTCGTCTTGGCTTCTAACCCCTTCTTCTCAACGCAAGTTCCACTCCACTTGTATCCTTCTTCTTGAGCTTTGGAAGTGTATGCTGGCTGAAATTTGGAGACATTTGTCGGAGGAGTTTGGAAAGGACGTTGGACTCTTTTGCAATGGAGGACCCTTGGTTTGCAAGCCTAAGCACATTTTTCTTAAATTTCCTACTTTCGTTGCATATGAGGAGACCGCTAGACGGTTTTACTAAGGATAGCATTTTTATGTTTTTATTTTGTTTTGGTTCGATTTGGCTTTTGTTTATCCTAAGTTTGTTTGGATGTTTGCAAGCTTCATATGAATCGAGTTTGGTTTAAGTCTTGTCCTGGTGTTCTCCAATTTGTCTCTTTACTCTCATTTTGCTTGCATCAAGTTCGCAAGCAACCCTAACGCGAAATTAGTAAAAATAGCGAGAATACCCAAGATCAGAGATGAAACAACTAAGAAAATAATAGAACTTGATTAAATACTCAAAGAAAAATAAGCTAGAAGAAAAGATACAATTGATCCTCTATTCGAGAGGAGGATCATCTCTCTCAAATCTCTAGACAAGAGTCTAGAGCCCAAAAACGCCAACGAGACTACAAGAAAATAATAACCAAAGCATGCCTAGCCTTAACCCCTTCATGCCCTTTAAATAGCCCTCTCCGCCTCCTAAAAAATTCCTAATATAAGATAGTATTTAATTAATTCCAAAAAATATCAAATTTTTTTAATTAATTAAATACACTTTCCTAATATAAGATAATATCTAATTAATTCAAAAGATATCAAATCTTTTTAATTAATTAATAACACTTTCCTAATATAAGATAGTATTTATTTAATTCAAAAGATATCAAAACTTTTTAATTAATTAAATCCAAACAAATTGGGCGTGGGCCCCTCCCTTAGGCAGTGTAGGAAGGAGGCGGTTTGACCCGCCTCCTGTATACAAGTGCCGGCCCCATCTGGGCCGGCAAACCGACATATCAGAGTAATATAATTCTCATACAAAATTACAAATGAGATCCACGTTTGGATGATCCAACAAGAATTTGCCTGCAATAAACAAAGAAAGAGCAACCTAACTAGCTCAAAAATATCATCCTCAAAGAAAATGAGTGCAGACTTGCGTTGATATGGTGATGTTTGAGTATGTTTTGTGGAATTGAGCCGTTATAAAAATGAAAAGGAAAATGAATAGACTGAGTCAAAAAATCCATCCATAGCTTCTGCAAAAGAATGAAAATTATGAGTAAAAATAGGCATAATATTTGATAAAATATAAGTAGAAGAAAAATCCTACAAGACAATAGGATCCATCGGCATAGGAGGTGGATAAAGTGGCTGAATTTGAGGAACCACCATGAACATAGGATCATACAAAGAAGGAAACAACTGAGAAGGAATTGAGTTGCTGAAAGAGATAGACAATGAGTGGTGCAAGATAGCGAGGAGGATCTAAAGCCAGAAAGAAAAGAAACTATCCATGAGGGAGAAAGCCGGAAAGAAAAGAAACTATCCATGAGGGAGAAGAGCATGGTAGCTACCCGCCAAGAGCTATCAGATGATATAGCATGCACAAGCGCCCTTACTAGCACAATGAATTGCATGTTGCGCACAAAAAGAGCTTGGTAGAGCAAGAATGAAAAAAGCTCAACAAGGACAATAAGGAGCAACAAGGGAAGTGCATGAGCATGACAAGCAATCTAAGCACAGTGATTGGTAGCTAGGACACATAGCAAGCAGGAGCTTGTTCATATCCTCACGAAGAGAGACATTTTAAGTGATATGTAGTGAGATAATAGGTGTAAAAATTACTTTGTGTAACTTCTGGAGCAAGTCATTTTTTTCTTTATTTTATAGATAATATTATAATCAGAAAATGATAGGTATACAATAAGGGAACTTAGGAAGAATTGCTAGAGAAAAATAAGAATTACAAAAAATCGGAAAAAGGATAACATGATGAACAATGATGCAACACCAATGAATCATAGAAACTACAAAAGAAAAACTCATTTGGATAGACTGCTTGAAGCCTTGTAAATTAAAGAGAACAACAACAACAACAACAACAACATCAAGCCTTTATCCCACTACGTGGGGTCGGCTACATGAATCCTTTTTCTCCATTGTGTCCTATTAAAAGTCAAATTCTCGTTTAAATCTAATAAAGAAAGGTCATTCCTAATATTTTCTAACCAAGTCTTTTTAGGTCTACCCCTACCTTTCTTAACATAAGTCAAATCTAAAACCTCTACTCTCCTAACCGGGTCATCGCAAGGCCGCCGTTTTATGTGACCAAAACCATCTAAGGCGACTTTCTCTAATCCTATCTTCTACTGGAGCTACTCCAACTCGTACAATCTTCTCGGGTTCCAAGTCAAGTAAAAATAATTTTTTTAATTATGGATCATACTGTATGAACCCAGTTCATATATGCTTTCATGAGTACAATCTTCTCGGGTTCCAGGTCGCATAAAAATAATTTTTCTATGTATGGATCATACTGTACGAACCCAGTTCGTACATGCCTTACAGTGTATGAAAATGCGAGGTCCCATTTCATCTCGATGTTTCATATAAACGAATTTTGAAAATTTCTAACTATTCATCCTGGATGAACTTAGTTCGTACCGGATGATGAGCAGGTATTAAATGATTTCATAATGAATCATAATAGGTTCATATGTAATAGTATTTGAACTATTTATACATATGAAACCTGATCGTACTGTATGATCATGTACACTCAAAATTAAAAAATTTAGTTTTCTGGATGGTTTTTTGTGTCTTTTATATAAAAGGTCAGTTATAAACTGACGTAAAAATCTTTACTTGATGATTTTTCAGGAGCAATTAAAGGAGAGAGTGTGAGAGAGTGTTTGAGAGAGATTTCTTGCTAGTGGAGTGTGAAGGGTTCACAAAGTTACTCAAATATAAGGATCTCTATGTAATTTATATTTTTCACTCTTCCTCTTATCTTTCTAGATTACTCATGAGGAGATCTTTGAAGAAGATTCGGTTCTCTACCAACACTTGGAGAGTGTGAATAGTCCATGGTTCTTTAACAACACTTGGAGGGTGTGAAAGGATGACGGTTCTCTATGGACACTTGGAGAGTGTGAATAGTCAAAGGTATTTTGCCTATAGTTGGAGGGTGTAAAGGGATGAATGTTCTCTGCCTACACTTGGAGGGTGTGAAAGGACAATGGTTCTTTACCGCACTGGGGACAGATGGAAGAGAGTTTTGTAAAGGCTTCTCTGCCATACTGTGGGGGCAAAAGGAGAATCATTTTATTAATAGTGTAATACCTAAAGAGTGAGTCTTCAGGGAGTGGATGTAGGTTGTGTTTGACCGAACCACTATAAATCTTTATATCATTTTAATTTCCACTACTTACTTACTACAAGTTTTTAATTCTGTGGTTGAAAAGTTTTATTTATGAAACTTTAATTAACTTTCTTTTTGAATCAATCGATTTCAAATTTTAAAATCTAAGAGTAATTTTAAAATTACCAATTCACCCCC